>NC_079227.1:40722356-40799856 GCF_029633865.1 Lampris incognitus
TTTGTAGTTTAGTTGGTAGAGTGTTGTTTGTGTGTTGCCCTTGTGTGTCAGAATGGTGGGACCAGCCAGTACATGTGCGCCCCCTTGTGTTCAGGTTGTTGGGTCAGTTTGGTGTGGTGAGTTTGTCATGTTCAGTGTGTTACTTGGGCATGATGTGAGTGAAGTTGTGTTTAGTTGACCTGTTGTGTGGAATGTGTGTGTTCACTAAACAACTGGTGAGCACAGCAGCAACACTTCATTGTGTAACATCAGAGGATTCATCTATGGAGCACGTGGAGAGAAGATATGAAGATGTGTGCACCACTAAGTAAGTTTAATATAACACAATGAACACATGTAGGATGGAGCAACAAGAGGTGGGTGGAGCAGCATGGCATGACACATGATGTGTCAGGTGGGTAAATAAAACTTTATCTGAATAAGTGACCCGTGACTCCTCGTGTCTACCAGCACCAGACGATGCTGGATCAGCGGACTTTGCATCTGATCCTAGGAGCTGCTGGACGCGAGCCTGCAGGTTGTGGAGGACCACAGATATTAAGAAGTGAGTTGTGGACTCGGGCCTCGTGCAGCGGTGTGAGCAGGTATCAGTACCTGATACAGGAGCCGTGTGGGATCCCTATATCCTGCACAGCATTTCTACGTCATACGTCATACGTCACCAACATGAATGTTATCAGCACATAAGCCCTGCTAGTTGGGTGTGAGATGGAAGAAAAAGAAGAATTCTGGAGGGAGTTGGATGACGTGGTGGAGAGGGTACCCAAGGAGGAGGGAGTGGTGATTGGAGCGGACTTCAGACGGCATGTTGGTGAAGGGAACAGGGGTGATGAGGAGGGGATGGGTAGGTATGGTGTCAAGGAGAGGAATGTGGAAGGACAGATGGAGGTGGATTTTGTGAAAAGGATGGAAATGGCTGTGGTGAATACATATTTCAGGAAGAGGGAGGAGCACAGGGTGACGTACAAGAGTGGAGGAAAGTGCACACAGGTGGACTATATCTGATGTAGGAGGCGAGATCTGAAAGGGGTTGGAGACTGCAAGGTGGTGACAGGGGAGAACGTAGCTAGGCCGCATCGGATGGTGGTATGTAGGATGACTGTGGATACCTAGAAGAGGAAGAGAGTGAAGGCAGAGCCGAAGATCAAGTGGTGGAAGTTGAAGAAGGAAGACTGTTGTGTGGAGTTCAGGGTGGAGGTAAGACAGCTACTGGGTGGTCGTGAAGAGTTGCCGGATGGCTGGGCAAGCACTGCAGAAATAGTGAAGGAGACAGCTAGGAAGGTACTTGGTGTGTCGTCAGGACGGAGGTAGGAAGACAAGGAGACTTGGTGGAGGAATGAGGAAGTGCAGCAAATTATACAGAGGAAGAGGTTGGCAAACAGGAAGTCAGTCGTGGCCCCGTTGGGGACTGCCCACAGGTGACTACAGCCTACCACCCACAATCCAACCAAACTGAGCGAGTGAATCGGACGATAAAGACCACAATCAGAGCTTATTTTGGGTGTAGACACAGGGAGTGGGACCATCACCTTTCACTGAGAACGGCTCCTCATCAGAGCGCGGGTGATTCACCTGTCTTCCTCCTGTACAGCAAGGATCTCAACACGCCACTGGACCTGTGGATGCAACCTGAGCTGGAATCTGGTCCAGAGACTGTGGGACTTGACAAGTCTGAGCTGTCTGCTGTTCTGCGGGATGTGCGCCAGTCTTGGACAGCCAGTCATGACACACAGAAATGTCACTAGGACAAGAAAAGGAGACAGGTGTCATTTGAGATTGGAGACTCGGTTCAGCTAAGAAATCATCCCCTCTGACGCATCTGCCGGTTTTACTGCCAAATTGGCCCCCTTGTACAAGGGTCCCTACAAGGTTGATCAAGTGATGTGGGACTTGAATTACAAGTCATCTAGGGTCTCAGACAATTCCAGCGCTCGAGTTCATCATGTGTCTAACCTCCTACCCTTCTTCACTTGGGGTGGTGATGCACAAGCTCCACAAACTCCTTCTCTGACAGCAGACGGCAGGAGAAATGATGATGAGGAGCAGGGATATGGGTTATACTTCCTCTTTGGCAACAGGGAAGACATTGGCCCTCTGGTTGGGGAGAGTGAGGAGCCCCTGGCAAAGACAGAATATGTCGACTAGCCTTGGTGTCTCACCATTGGAGACGGATCTGGAGGAACGTAGGCCATTGACCTCACTGACTCACGCTCACTCCTCCCAGTACTCATGTAGGCCAGGACTCACACCTAGAGGGACCTCTAACTGGGCCTTTAATCACTGGTCTCACCCTAACTTTGCTCAGAAGTCTGATTTGTGAGTTGAGGGCCTTGTCTTTTCCGTTTTTACTGGGGTGTTGTGTCGTTCTAATGAAGGACCTGTTTTCACACTTTAAACTACTACGTAGATTAAAGTGTGAGCACTTCCAGCATGTTCCCTGTGTTCTGTTTTCTTTGAAGAAGTTGTTATAAAGCTTTATAGAGGACAAGCCTCCAGCTGGATGTACACCTGCACACTGCTGGATATGGGGATACTGGTTTGGAGATTTGTGCTGTGGACGTTTTTTATTTTGTATCTAAACACTAAATTTAGTTTAGGCATTTGAGTCCCTCTCCTGTCCAGGGAGGCCCGAGGACGGCCCTTGTTTCAAGGGGGGGGGGGGTATGTAATGATCGCTGCCTAGGCGTTCATTTTGTGACGTATTACTTCCATTGAGGGGCGAGTTCCGGTTTGTATTGTGGTATTGGGTAGACGCTGGTGTGAACCGTCACCAGAATTTCTTGTGATGATCCAGTTGTCGGTGCTGGAACCATGAGCTGTATCACAACAATGCCCGTCCTCAGTAAAACCGCAGCTGAGCAATGGAGATTTGTGTGTGGTGTGTTCGAGTCCGCTCCGCGGAGATCAGCCCGATCTGCTCAGCGCGTTGTGAGGTGAAGAATCTTTACGTGGCATCGAACTACTGTGTGGACCTCCGGTGCTGCTGTCGGCTCCCTGCATATAACACTGGCGGCGAGACATGGCGGAGTTTAGTCGGACGCCACCGGCACCATTCTCGGCGATGCCCGGCGACGCCACCCTCCAGTGTGGTGGACCGCCTGGTTGGATGGTTTTGAGACTTGTCTGCACGCTGGGAACGTTCCCGACATTAGCGACAAGCGGAGACAGCAATACCCCGCTCCTGCCCCGGCCGGGGGGGGGGGGGGGCAGAGGATATGTAAAGCAATCTCACGAACCGTTTCCCCAGTTGCCTCCTACGCAGACCTGCTCCGGTTGCTCCACAACCATTTCGCTGGTAAACACCGGGTCCTGCTCCGCCGAGACCGCCTGAGGAGAAGAGCCCAGCTGCCGGGGGAGTCGGTCACTAGCCACGTGGCTAAGCCGAGGGAGCTAGCGGGCCTTTACAGTCACGGTGAGCTGCGGCAGGAAATGGTCACAGACCAGCTAACTTGTGGGACACCTTGTGACAAGACGAGGGACAAACTGCTTTTGGAATCAGACGACTTGTCACTTGAGGACGCTGTCAAAATCTTGGTCCAGGTCGAGTCAGCGCCAGACCGCCTCTATGCTAATTAATAACCCGCTGCGCACGCAGCAGCAGCTCCAGCCAGCGTGCGCGCTGGTCACGTGCTCCTGTGCACATAGCGTGGATTCGGACAGTGACATTCTCGTGCAGCAGACACACAGGCAACTTAACAGGCGGTGTTGTGGCCATTGTGGGGCTAGCTGTCACAATACCAGCGCTCCGAACTGCCCGGATCGGGGACAGAGATGCAAGAAGTGTAACACATTTAACCATTCTGCCAAAATGTGCCGTTCAGCCCCTGCTAGTAACGCTGTTCAGGCCAAGTGTCCAGCGAACCCAGCTGACCACTGCGATTCGGCATGTTTCAAGGTTCAATTCAATTCAATTCAATTCAATTCAATTTATTGTCATTAAAACCAATGTGCAGGCACATGGTAAAAATGAAATGAGGGCTGTGGCTTCACCAAACAGTGCAAGACAGACACAGACAAACACAGCAAACAAAATATAAGATATACACACATGAAGATCAAAAGCTAAAAATAAGTTAAAAAAGAGCTGGAGGACAAAATATTTAAAATATCTACAGACATTCAGCGGGTAGCCAGGTTCAGGTGGGCAACAGCTTGTGGAAAGAAGCTGTGTTTGAGCCTGGTAGTGCGGGCTCTGATGCTCCTGTAGCTCCTCCCAGAGCGCAGGGGGGAGAACAGTCCATGGTTGGGGTGGATGGGATCTCTGCTGATGCTCAGACCCCTTCGAAGGCAGCGTTTGTGATAAATGTCTTTTATGGCTGGGAGCTGGGTACCGGTGATATGCTGGGCCACCTTGACGATCCACTGCAGAGCTTTCTGGTCTACTAAGGTGCAGTTGCCGTACCACACTGAGATGCAGATGGTCAGGATGCTCTCTATGGTGCAGTGGTACAAGTTGGTGAGAATTTTGGGGGGTAGACGAGCACTCCTCAGGAAATGCAGGCATTGTTGGGCCTTTTTCACAAGGGCCTGAGTGTTTAATGTCCACGAAAGGTCCTCGCTGATGTGGACTCCAAGGAATTTAAAGCTGGAAACACGCTCCACTTCCACCCCATTGATGTGTATGGGGGAGTGGCTGCAGCTTCTAGACCTCCTGAAGTCCACAATCAGCTCCTTCGTCTTCTGCACATTAAGGACAAGATTGTTGGTAGTACACCATGATGTGAGGTGCTCAATCTCGTCTCTGTAGGCCATCTCGTCATTGTTGGTGATACGGCCAATGACTGTGGTGTCATCTGCAAACTTAACTATAACATTTGAAGGGTGAGTTGGCAGGCAGTCGTGGGTAAAGAGGGAGAAAAGGAGGGGGCTCAGAACACAGCCTTGAGGGGCACCTGTGCTGAGGGTCAGGGTAGAGGAGGAGTGGTCACCTAACCTAACAGACTGAGGTCTGTTGGTCAGGAAGTCCAGGGTCCAGTTACAGAGGGAGGGGTTGAGGCCAAGGGAGAGGAGTTTGGTGGTTAGCTTGGCGGGGATGATAGTGTTGAAGGCAGAGCTGTAATCTATAAACAGCATCCGGATGTACGTATGTGTTGTTAAGTTCAAGGTGGGTCAGAGCAATGTGTAGGGCAGTGGCAATGGCATCCTCAGTAGACCTTTTGGGACGGTAGGTGAACTCATGTGGGTCGAATGTGGGGGGGATAATGTTTTTGATGTGAGCCAGAACCAGTCTTTCAAAGCACTTCATGGCAATGGGGGTGAGTGCTATGGGTCGGTAGTCATTCAGACATGTGGATGTTGGTTTCTTGGAGACAGGAATGATAGAGGTGGTCTTAAAGCATGCCGGGACTTTAGATTTGGACAGTGAGAGGTTAAATACAGGTGTGAAGACCTCAGCCAGCTGGTCGGCACATTCCCGGTAGACCCAACCCGGTATGCCGTCTGGTCTGGCAGCTTTCCGTGTGTTCACTCTGCGCAGTGATTCTCTGACCTCTACGACTGATAGAGTGGGCACCTGGTTTTCTGGGTGGCTGGGGATTTTTGTGGCTGGGTCAGTATTGTCCTTGTCGAAGCGGGCATAGAAATGATTTAGCTTGTCTGGCAGGGAGGCATCATGGACAGTGGGACCACGATTAGAGCTTTTGTAGTCTGTGATAGACTGAATGCCTTGCCACATTCGCCAAGGATCAGAGTTATTGTGAAAGTGGTCCTCTATTCGTAGGGAATATTTATGTTTGGCTGTTCTGATGCCCTTTTTGAGGTTTCATCTGGCTGCGCTGTAGGCCTCACAGTTACCTGACTTGAACGCTGCATCCCGGACTTTCAGCAGCTGCCGGACCTCACTGGTCATCCAGGGTTTCAGGTTTGGAAAGGTGCGGACTGATTTTTTTGTTGTGACACTCTCAGTGCAAAAGTTAATGTAGGCTAGTATGGCAGATGTCTGTTCATTAATGTCTATACGGGAGCCATGGGTAGCTGAATGTGCAAAAATACTCCAGTCTGTGTTTTCAAAACAGTCCTGGAGTTCAGAGACTGCTCCTTCTGGCCGGACAGTGATTGTCTTTACTGCTGGCTTAATCCGTTTTATTAGGGGTTTAAAGGCTGGGACCAGGAACAGGCAGAGGTGGTCAGAATGCCCCAGATGAGGGCAGGGAGTAGCTTTGTATGAGTCCTTGATGTTTGTATAAAGATGGTCCAGGGTGTTTTGTCCCCTAGTAGTGCAGTATGGTATGTGCTCCAGTAGGATTTTTGTGCCAAAATTGATTTTTTTGCTGTTTTGGCTTCTATAGGGACCAAACTGTCAGAAAATGATGGGTGCCAAATTTTCAGACCCCAACCCCCTTTCTGAGCGCCCCCTATCCAAAATAGATGGTTCAATATGTGAAGAAAAAAAACTTAATCCCAAGAAAATAGATAGCGTAGTTTTTCTACTGATTCTGTTACCTCTAGGCATGCTTAAGAACATACTAAAATCTAGGAAAATCTACCTCCTGGAAATGCATCATTTTCAAGATGGCATCCAATATGGCTGCCAAAATGGCTATATCTCAGTTTCTATTCAAGCTAGAAAGCTGATTTTGGTGTCTAATCTTAGGTTTTTGGGCTCAAGGAATTCAACTGAATCAGTGAAATTTCCATCATTTACTTATTTATTGTCAAATCCAAGATGGTGTCCATCCTACGGCGATGTCCCATTGTACTATATTAGGTAAAAACAACAAATTTGCATTTTTTTGGGAAAGGGAACATAATAACTGTCATATTTAATGAGAAAAATTGAAGACATTTATTAAACATGTTTCTATTATGTAAATAACCACACAGTAGTCGAGTAATCCAGTAAGACAGGTTTATCTTTCATTTAAGCATACTGTATGTTGTTTATAGCAGCATATACATGATGACAAGCAGCAGTAAAAAGTTTCACTTAGTATCCAATTGAAAAAAAAAGTTACTCTATGTTGCGCCAGTAGGTAAATAGAGAGTAAGAAAAAGCTGCTAAATTCCCCAAAAACATCTACAACAAAACAAAACAAATATAGGTGATGATGAAGGAATTTAAATAATACTTGATGATCTATTCATCAGCATTGTCATCTTCTGGAATGTACTCACTTGTTGTGTTTGTACAGTCTCCACCACAACATTTGCAGAGAGGAGTGCAAGGCAGGTGATTCTTTGAGCAGCCGCACTGTCCCTTGCAACCTACTTTGCAGCCACATTTGATTAGCTCAAGTACTGCCTGTGGTGCAGGGAGGGCAAGACACCTGACTGGAACATATCCGCCACTCACTGAACTCCATCCATTCTGTTCGATTGGTGGAAGCTCAGGGCAATTCGTCTTGTATGACTTATCTCGCATTGTGACATAATTGGAACGTAGGATTTGGGGTAGCAATGCAGCACGAGTTGGAGGTAGCCTCTCACCCTCCAGGTTCTTTGATCGGAATAGTTCCCATCTGAGTGACGGCAGGGTTGTTGGACCTTTTGAGCTGTAAACACAGCACACAGAATTCTTTAATGCCTTCACCAGTGATGGGAGCTCACCATTGATAAGCTCAGGGGGAATGGAACCCTTGCCAAGGTCCTTGAAGCAGTCAATGGCAGGATCATCATCATCAAGCTTCAGGTATGCGTTGATCCACGTCTTTTTGGAGATTCCAACAAATTTTCCTCCCCAGTCAGCACCAGAAAAATTGTGCAGGCCAAGTAATCCCTGACATTTCTGACATCCAATAACTTGAACACGTTCAAAAACGTTTATTTCCCGTTTCTTTGCACCTTTGCCTGTTGAAAATGTCAGAGAAGTTGGAGTTGCAATGCATTCACATGATACTAAATCAAGTAGCAGTAAGAGGACATCAGTGTCGGGTCCAGAGCTGCTTCATCTCTACTGAGTCCTACCATCCCACCATGTCCCTTTAGCTTCTTGATTTCCTGCTCGAGGGCTTGATCAGTGAAGAGATGAGTGAAGGGTATCTCTGACTTTGCCACCACAAATGCACCAGACTTCAGTGCATCCCATGTTTCTGGGTCATCTTTTTCAAGAGCATTCATTTGAGCAAGATTGACTGGCATCAAGCAGGCATAGTTGAGGAGATCATGAGTGTAACCAGGTTAAAATTAATGTTTTTATTTTATTTTGTTTGAGTATGAAATATCACCAAATCCTGTCTGTGTGCTGTTATTTGTGTTTACTACATTTTATTTTATGTCATTATTTACTTTTATGTATGTTTTACAACGACCGTCATATACGTGTACTGTCGCTTTAAGAGAGAGGTCTTGTGGGTACACGGAAGAGGGAACGTGGGAGAGGCCATTTTTGTTTTGTGGGAGGAGTCTCAAGCAGCAATCGAGCCGAGCCACACGTGTTTCTTACCGTGGGACAGTTTTGCTGGTTGAGGAGAACGTAACCTTGAGTATCCCTGTAAGAGGATACTGCAAGCTGTGGGATAAAATACTTGTTTATCCTTTCTTACATCGGAGTCCCGTGGACGGTTTCTCCTTCTAACGCACACAAGTGAAGTCCGGGCAGTGGTTGAACTTCGACCCCCACGTCCGTAAGAAACACCGCTCCCGCTGGAGGACTGGACGTTTGTCGAAGGGTTTGAAACCAAAATAAATGGCAAGGTGGGCCAAATAGAGTCCTGTGTGTCCCCCCTCCTTCCTTGATCATGATGATGATGATGAGGATGAGAGACTGAGGGCCCCCCACAACACCTGGGGCCCCACCGAAAATAGAACACAACGCAGAGCTAACGATGAGAGTGACGGGCGTGCAGCAGGCTGACCAGGATAGAACAGCATAGGACTGCTCCCGTTACATTGGTGCCGTGACCCCCCTGGATCCTGAGAGCGACATCAGTTGCTCGCCGCGGGAGGCTGCTGTCGTCATCAAGCCCCAGACGTCCTCAGGTATTTCTATAGACTGTACGCTCATGTTACAGTGGACTGGAGTTGAGCTGTGTGGACACTGGACAGTCATAGCTGTGGTTACCATGGACTGGGCTTGTGAACAGGACATTTGTATATACTGAAGGAAGAAAAACACACGAAAAAAAAGGAAAAAAGTTAATGTTGATGTGATTGAAGGACTCGTGTGAATAATCTATTGATCTAAACTACTGGATATGTGCATATGTGATTAATCTATTGGTGAATTTGTTGATTGTGTGTGATTGTTTCAATCTCTTAGTGATTTCTAGATTCAATTATTTAAATGAATTGAGCTTTTCACTTTTTTTATTTTATTTTTTATTTTATCTGAGTGTTAGAGGTAGGAACATGGCAGAGGGTGGTTCGTACGTAGGTGGGGGTAACATTGCTGATCAGGATCTTTTGGATCGCCAGTGTGCTATGGAGAGGGGGTACCAGTTAGATGTGGGTGGGGGTTTACGGCTAGGTGTAGGTAGGAGTTTCGGGCAGCTCTTAGAGGGCGGGGAACCAGACACCAGAGCACCAGGACCTAGAGACCCGACCACAATTGGCACTCCTCAGTTCACCTCCACACGCTACGTAGAACGGGCCAGGCCAGGTATCAGCGAAGGGGCTGTGCTAGGTAACAGCGAGCAGCCAGTGGGTGAGTTAGCCACGCTCATTACTCAGTTAGCAGAGAAGATAGGAGAGTCAATCACTGCTAAGCTGCAGGAAACACAAATGCTTAGAAACACACACACAGACAGTGCTAGGTCTGCTGAACAGCGTTTGGAGACAGCTCCTAGTGTTAGAGTAGTAATGCAGACAGACGCTAGGGAGCCTCCTATTTTCAGGGGCGATAGCTCTGATAAGTTTACAGTTCATGAGTGGGAGAGCCTTATGACTTTGTATTTGAGGAAGCGAGCCATTCCAGTTAGTGAGCAGTCACATGAGATTCTAGCTAAGCTTATGGGGAAAGCAGGGGACGTGGTGAGGATAAAGCTGCGCAACACATCTGTCGACCACATAGCGAACCCCCACATTATTTTTGATGTACTGAAGCAACACTTTAGTGACTTCACATACTCGAGCATGCCCCTGGCGGACTTTTACAGTACGCTGCCCAAGCCAGGTGAGGACGCTATGGAGTATTGGATTAGGCTTAATAAAACAGTGGAGGTGGCTGACGAATGCTTGAAGTGGCAGGGCCGTAGTATTGAAGAGCCAAGCCACGAGGTAAGCATGATGTTTATCAAACACTGTCCAGATCAGTCTCTTGCCAATGTTTTTAAGTTCAAGTCCGCAGGGAAATGGTCTGCTAGCGAGATCCAGGAGAGGCTTGATGAGCACATGCTGGAGAGGAAGTCCCGTGTTGCTGCAGGTGGACAACGTGAAGCAGGCGCGGTAGAGCGTAGGTTCCATTCACAGGTTCATGTCCCTGTAGTCGACATGGCTCCCGACTTGAACACGACCGTGCCGGTGGTGCTATCTCCCGTCCCGGCTCATGCGTCATCTCCTATACCATTTTGTGCAAGGTCTCCTACACCGTCTCCTGCACCTGTCTCTGGCGGTGATGATTATATGAGGAGTTTGGTGAGCTTGCTAGACCGTTTGGTCAAAATGCAGACTCAGGTTCCAGTTAGCGCTGCAGTCCGGACACCGACGCAGACTCAACCGCCAGCTAGCGCCGCAGGGCAGGTGTCAGACGCACCGCAGCGGTTGTGCAGGGTTTGTAAGTCTCCGGATCACTCCACATTTTCCCACTGCAGCCGGGAGAACCGATGTATAAACTGTTTGTCTCCTGGTCATTGGAAGAGGGACTGTCCTCACCCTCAGCCGCCCAACCAGCTCCGTTCTCAGCCTGGTGGAAGAGCTGGTCGTCAGTCTCGTCCGTTAAACTACTGAACCCACACCTAGAGAGGGATGGTGTGGGTAATGTAGATGTATCCCTCACTGATGTCTTCGACCTGGCTCACTTGTATGAAGACAAGTGTGCCAAAGCACCTCAGGGTTCGCGTATGGTCATTCAGGCGACACAGAGGATTCAGGCTTTCAGTGACTTGTTCTATGCTCCTGTTCTTGTCAACCAGAGTGTGCAGCTTAATGGCATGTTGGATACTGGCTCTATGTCATGCAGTATCAGTGAAAATGCAGTAGAGAAGCTCCGCTCTGGGGGTGTTTTACCTGAGAAGCAGCAGCCTGAAGAGAACATTGTCTTGATTGGCTGCGGTGGTCTGGAGACTAGGCCTGATGGTTTTTATGACCTCAACATGCAGCTTTATGGTGTTTCCTTTGTCATACCCACTCTGGTCGTGCCCGGTCAGCATGATGATCTGATAGTCGGCACAAACGTCATTAAACATGTGGCCCATGTACTCAAGAGTGGTACTGAGTACTGGGACATCGCGTCCAGACAGGAACATCCGTCTAGTCCTGACGTTGAACAGTTCTTGTCCATGTTCACGAATGTAGAGCGCTGGAGGGGTGGTGCAGTTCCTGAGAAGATAGGTACTGTTAAGCTCACCCAGGCCGTGACACTCTTACCGAGGCACGAGCACTTAGTCTGGGGCAGACTTCCTGCTAAGGTGCCTATGTCAGCTGGAAGCACTGTTGTTGTGGAGCCGACGGACTCCAAGGCCATGCCACGCAGTGTACTCGTAGGTCGACTTGTCACACCGCTCTGGGGTGATAGGTGGGTACCCATGACTGTTGTCAATCCATCTGACAAAGCCATCACACTGAAAAGGAACTGCAAGTTGGCTGATGTGTTTCCATGCTTGGCGATTGAGGACTTTAATGTTTTCCAGGGACTGCAATCAGTTGCAGGGAGGCATGAGTCCAACACCACAGATAGTGCCTGTCCCCCTGTCCAGCCGGCTAGGAGTTTGTCAGAGCTCGGACTCAGTGACATTGACCTCAGCTCCTGTCAGGTTAGTGAGGCATGCAAGTCCCGGCTCATTCAGCTGCTCACCGAGTACCATGACATCTTCTCCAGGGACTCTCTGGACTGTGGCGAGGTCACAGGATACACACATCGCATCCATCTGGTGGATGAGCGCCCCTTTCGCTTGCCCTACAGGAGGGTTCCCCCAGCCCACTATCAGAAGTTGAGACAGGTTCTCACTGATATGGAGGAGAAAGGGATTATCCGGAAGTCCTCGAGCGCATACGCTTCACCGCTGGTTATGGTATGGAAGAAGGATGGCGGGCTTCGGATCTGCACTGATTTCAGATGGCTGAATGCTCGGACCTTGAAAGACGCTCATCCCTTGCCACACCAGTCGGACTGTCTTGCCGCGCTGGGTGGTAACTGCCTCTTTAGTACGATGGACCTCACCTCTGGCTTCTTCAACATCCCAATGCATGAAGATGACAAGAAGTACACTGCTTTCACGACTCCCCTTGGGTTGCATGAATACAATCGCATGCCACAGGGCCTTTGTAATAGCCCTGCAGCCTTCATGAGAATGATGATTGGGATCTTTGGGGATCTGAACTTCACGAAGCTTTTGTGTTATCTTGATGATCTTCTTGTCTTCGCGCCTTCAGAGGTTGAGGCTCTGTCGAGGCTCCGCACTGTGTTTCAGAGGTTGAGGGAGAACAACTTGAAACTGGCTCCGAAGAAGTGTCATCTGCTGCAGAAGCGGGTGCGGTTTTTGGGCCACGTGGTTGATGGCGGAGGTGTGTCTGTCGATCCCTCCAAAGTAGAGGTCATCTCCAACATGACAGTGCAGGATCTCATGGAAGGTGATGGGTGCACGCCTTCTGTTCGTAGGATCAAATCTTTCCTTGGTATGGTATTTTACTACCAGCATTTCCTCCCGAACTGCTCCTCCGTGGCTAAGCCCCTGTTCGCCCTTACAGCTGGACAAAAGAGGAGGGGGAGGTCGGCTAAGGATAAGAAGCCCCATGGCAGCTTCCGTAAGCTTACCTCCGCAGACTGGACGGTGGAATGTGGGGAAGCATTTGATCTGTTGAAGACGATGTTACTGGAGTGTGTGGTGCTTGCCCATCCAGACTTTGAGGTGCCTTTCATTTTGTCGGTCGATGCGTCTTTGGACGGACTCGGCGCGGTGCTGTCTCAAGTGCCCCGAGGAGAGTCCAAGGCCAGACCTGTTGGTTTTGCAAGCAAGTCCCTCAGTGCCTCACAGCGGAAGTATCCAGCTCATAGACTGGAGTTCATGGCGCTGAAGTGGAGTGTTTGTGAAAAGATCAGCCACTGGCTGAAGGGTCAAAGCCTCACCGTTTGGACAGATAATAATCCGCTGACTTATCTCCTAACGAAGCCGAAGCTTGACGCGTGTGAGATCCGCTGGGTGTCTAAGTTGGCGTCTTACACCTTCGATCTCAAACACCTGCCAGGGAAGAAAAACGTGGTGGCGGATGCATTGAGTCGCGACCCTTTTTCCAAGCCCGTCAGTCAGAGGCTACTTAGGGAGCCCTACCCGGCCCTTGTTCAGGAAGCCGACGGGGTTGAGGGGGACTCTGTGCAGGATGTTTTCAGACTCAGTTGCCAGTCCCAAACACTGAGTAGTGCGCGATCTGGGTTTGCTTGTGATGCAGCTGAGGTCAGGGCTTTTTGTCAAGCCAAATGTGACTGGCCTGATGCATCAGTATTCACAGCACTCAGTTTGGTCCAGCACGTTCAGCATCTGTCGGGTGGTCAGGATACACTGCCAATGTTATCCACCGAGGAGCTCAGGTTGAGTCAGGAGCAGGACCCCTGCATCTCCAAGGTGTTGCCCTTTGTCGCTGTTCGGAAGCGGCCATCGAGGCGTGAGAGGCATGGTGCTGACCAGAAGGTCCTCAGGCTGTTGAAACAGTGGGAGAAGTTGGAAGTCAATGGTGGTGTCTTGTACAGGGTGACAAAGGACCCAGTGTCCAAGCAGAGGAGGTCTCAGTATGTTTTACCTCTGAGTCTGAAAGACAAGGCACTGTCTGGCATCCACGATCACGCTGGTCATCAGGGCCAGGACCGTACTCTCTCTCTTGCAAGGCAGCGTTTTTATTGGCCTGACATGGAGAGGGATATCAGAGCATATGTCAGATGCTGTCGGAGATGTGTGTTTGGGAAGACCCCAGAGCCAGCTGCTTGCGCGCCCCTGGAGAGCATTAAAACCTCCGCACCGATGCAGCTTGTGTGTATGGATTTCTGGTCCGCTGAGGACAGTAAGCAGCGGTCGGTCGATGTCCTAGTGGTTACTGACCACTTCACTAAGCTTGCTCACGCGTTCCCCTGCGCCATTCAGACAGCGAAGCAGGTCGCCAAGAAACTCTGGGATCATGTATTCTGTGTTTACGGGTTTCCGGAGAGAATACATTCTGACCAGGGTACAAACTTTGAGAGCAACCTGATTGCAGAGCTTCTCAGGTTGGCGGGTGTAGCGAAGTCCCACACGACGGCCTACCATCCTATGGGTAATGGCGGGACAGAGCGGTTTAATCGCACGATGGGGAATATGCTCCGTTCCCTTCCGCTTCAGCAGAAGCAACAGTGGCCTCAGCAGATCCATTCTCTCATGCTCGCGTACAATGCCACTGTTCACGAGACCACGGGTCACGCGCCTTTCTTCCTGATGTATGGGCGTGTCCCAAGACTGCCGGTGGATGTTATGTTCAGGCAGGTTTTGCATGACCCTCACGTTGTTGACTATGACTTTTATGCTCAGTCTCTGCTTTCCTGTCTAAGGAGTGCAATGGAGATCGCTCAGAAGCACTCCACGGCTGAGCAGCAGCATCAGGCGCGACAGTACAACATACACGCCAAGGGCACTGTCCTGTCTGTCGGGGATCGTGTTTTGGTTGCGAACCAGAGTGAGCGAGGGAAGAGAAAGGCTGACAAATGGGAGAACGGAGTGTACACAGTTGTCGGTGTCAACCCCAATATCCACGTCTACAAGATTCAGGATGCAGAAGGGCACACCAGGGTGGTGCACAGGAACCGTTTGTTGGAGGTTAACTTCTTGCCCCTTCCTGAGTTAGATCAGGGTGAGGAGTCCAGTACATCCAGTCAGTTGCTTGACTGCGCAGAGTCCGATGAGGAGGACAGTGCAGATGGCCTGACGGTCTCAGGGGATGCAGTGGGGCTAGCAGTCTCATCACTTGGAGATTCGCCTAGATCTGAGTGGGCAGAAGCGGAAGAGTTCATTCCGTCTAGTCTGGTAGTCAGTCCTGTGGGGGCCACTGCTCAGTCTCCACCCAACACACATGCACCACACATAGAGGCATCACACTCACTCGATGTAGGTGTTATATCTCACACTGATTCGCACACAGGGGCACCACCCTCACTCGATACAGATGTTGCAGCTCGCACTGTCTCACGCACACAAGTAGAGAGCGATGGTCGGGTTAGGACACGCACAGGGAGGGTAGTGAGGTCAGTGAACAGGTTAATAGAATCTATGGCTCAGATGCCATTTTTACGGAGTGTGAGGGTTTGAACTTTGATGGAGGTTGGAGTCATTCAAACTAGTTTAATGTGAGTTATTAGGTGTCTATCAGACAGGGTTGTTTTGGGCCAAGTGCATGGTGTGGCGTATCAGGCGTCACATTGATCTAAGGGAATTCTGAGACTTGATCAACCTCATTATTTTCTGGACCTCGTAACCGAGGTAGCTCCTAAGTTGACTGGAGGACTAGGTCCTTCTTTTCACTTGTGCCAGTAGTCAGTGATGGGCTTTTCCTTTCCTCTTTCTCTTTTTATCCTGCTGTCAGGATGTTGGTGAATTTCAGGAGGGGTGAATGTAACCAGGTTAAAATTAATGTTTTTATTTTATTTTGTTTGAGTATGAAATATCACCAAATCCTGTCTGTGTGCTGTTATTTGTGTTTACTACATTTTATTTTATGTCATTATTTACTTTTATGTATGTTTTATAACGACCGTCATATACTTGTACTGTCGCTTTAAGAGATAGGTCTTGTACACGGAAGAGGGAACGCGGGAGAGGCCATTTTTGTTTTGTGGGGGGAGTCTCAAGCAGCGATCGAGCCGAGCCACGCGTGTTTCTTACGGTAGGACAGTTTTGCTGGTTGAGGAGAACGTAACCTTGAGTATCCCTGTAAGAAGATACTGCAAGCTGTGGGATAAAATACTTGTTTATCTTTTCTTACTACATCGGAGTCCCGTGGACGGTTTCTCCTTCTAACGCACACGAGTGAAGTCCGGGCAGCGGTTGAGCTTCGACCCCACGTCCGTAAGAAACACCGCTCCAGCTGGAGGACTGGACGTTTGTCGAAGGGTTTGAAACCAAAATAAATGGCAAGGTGGGCCAAATAGAGTCCTGTGTGTCCCCCCTCCTTCCTTGATCATGATGATGATGATGATGAGAGACTGAGGGCCCCCATAACACCTGAGGCCCCACCCAAAATAGAACACAACGCAGAGCTAATGATGAGAGTGACGGGCGTGGAGCAGGCTGACCAGCACAGAACAGCATAGGACTGCCCCCGTTACAATAGCTAGGTTGTTACAGTGTAATAACACATATACTACGTTACTGTCATAAGTCTGCCGTGTGCACTTTCCAGTTATCTACTTAAACAGCTTAGAACATTATTAGTGTTTCATACACGACACCAATGAAACACTTGGACCAGGTATTAGACTGGTTTAAGTTATATACATATATAAACCAATGAAACACTTGGACCAGGTATTAGACTGGTTTAAGTTATATCTACTCATATATTTTCGGAATGTGTGTGTGTGTGTGTGTTAGTTAGTGTAGATAGCGGGACTGAAAACTAAAGCATTTATGATCCTAATTCTTTTTGGAGGTGGTAGGTATTGTCTCAGAGAGTACGGGAAAAATCCCAGATAATTAAAATTATGCATAATTATGCATAAATATGCAAAATATGATTTTTTTCTAAAAATGGCTAAAAAGCACTTTTCTCGGCATTTCAGATGATTCTGAGCAGCTTTGATTTTTTTCACCTATATAAAAAAAAAGGACAAAAATGTTTTGGCATTATGCAAAATATGCATTTTTACAAAAACGCACTTATGATCCTAATTTTTTTTGGGAGGTGGTAGGTATTGTTCCAGAGAGGACCAGAAAAATAGCAGAACATTAAAATAATTATAATGATTATGCATAATTATGCAAAATATGCATTTTCTAAAAATGGCTAAAAACCACTTTTCTCGGCATTTCAGATGATTCTGAACATTTGGGGGGAGGGAGTTGGACTTGGGGGGGGTTAGGGGCAGGGGGAAGGCGGTTAGCTGGCAGGATGAAGAGGAGGGAGATTTAGACGGGTAGATAACCAAACCTCTACATTGTAGCGGGGTTCTTCTAGTACATATATAAACCAATGAAACACTTGGACCAGGTATTAGACTGGTTTAAGTTATATACATATACAAACCAATGAAACACTTGGACCAGGTATTAGACTGGTTTAAGTTATATACATATATAAACCAATGAAACACTTGGACCAGGTATTAGACTGGTTTAAGTTATATACATATATAAACCAATGAAACACTTGGACCAGGTATTAGACTGGTTTAAGTTATATACATATATAAACAGGGGTGCACATCATTTTTTTGGTCTGGTTCTCAAAGGAGCACCTGAGGTTCTTGCTTGGTGCTCACCTTTTTTTAAATGCATTTTCCCATGACCCACCCACCTCACAAAATGAACAAAATATGAGGGATACGTGGATAACATTACATGTACTTTAATTTCAATTGAAAATGAATAAAAGCAGTAGGTCACAACAAAATGTCTGTTCTTTAAAGTGCCATACGTGTGACTTTCAAATGAAATGACTGCTCTTCAAGCACTGAAAACTAAATATACAAATGACTGCTTTTTCAAACACTGAAAACCAAATCAAACTCACAACAGATACTGCTATTTAAAGCACTGAAAGTTCTGTTATCCTACAGGACATCATCGTCATCTTCATCACTCCCCTCCAGACTGTCTTCCTCTATTTCAAAAACACCAGATGTACTAGGCCTGCTCCTTTCTCGCTGCTTCAGCCTACGATTAGCTGTTTGCATCCACAAGTCTACTGCTGGCTTTGGGTCAAAGGTTTCTGTTGTGAACTTAGATAAGTGGATGTGCATTAGAGATGAGAGGCGATAGGCTGACAGGCAGGATCTGTACTTGTTCTTTATTATATTCAGGTGTGAAATCCCCTCTCACACGCAGCACTGCTCAAGGGCAGTGTAAGAGACAGCAGAAGGACTTTCTGAATGTTGGAGTAACTGCCTGGGTTGCTGGTGTTCACTACATTGACTAGATCATGCACAGAGGAGGCTGCCAAACGTTTCCCAGCTTGCTTTAAACGCATCCACTCTCTTAAAGTTTCATCTTTGTCAACACGCATGCTGGCCTCATATTTCTCAAGGATGTTACTACGTGTTGTGTTGCCAAAACCGTGGAGGTCTTTCATTTCATGAGGCCAAGTTGTAGGATCAAAAATCAAAAAGTGATCGCATGACTTGAGGGATTCGTATCTGCTTTCAAATTCATGAATTAAAGCTCTCAACACATCAATCTGATCCCTGTCAGCTTCAGCATGTGCCACAGTCTCCTCCCTGTACTTGCCCTCACTGCCCATCAGTAGCTTCAACTGTCCAATAGCAACCGTGAGCTCATCTTTGCATTCACCAATAGTCAGATTGTCTTTCTGGAACCTGAGGGAGGTGAACTGTAAAATGTTCCCAACATCAAGCATGTTGGCTAGGAAACAACGAAAACGCTCTGTGCTGAGATGTTTTAGGCTACCGTCATCACCTGTTGCCGCTTGGATCTGAATGGCTGGTAACATTCTCCATATTTTAAACAGAGTCTCTTGTCTCCATGCAGACCATCTGATGTTGTGGAACTTACCTAGTTTGACAAAATCCATGTCTTTCTCCTCACATATCTTTTGTAGTTGTGCAATTCGTTTTGCACCCCCTTTCTTTAAGTAAAAGCTTAGCAAAGTGATGATAGATTTATTAAATGACTCACAGTATGGGACCGCACGGTCAGCTGGTTTAGCGCAGTTCTCCAACCTGTGGGCGGTGCACAGGATATGCTCAAGGGAATCCCCGATATCCACCATCTGACGTAATTTGGGACGAACCCCGTTGTAAACTCCAAGGTTGACAGCTGCTCCATCACTGCGTACCGACACCAACTTTGCCTTCCACTCGGCTAAACCACAATCACTGAACAGTTGCACAAGTCCATCCACTATGTCCTGTGCTGTTCGGTTGGCCCCCAGATTAATTAATCCGAGGAAGTCTGAGCTGTATTCTCCGTTGCGGGACACAGAAACAATGTACACAACTTCCTGCTCCGTTTTTGTTATATCTTCGGATCCATCGAAAAGCACACCCCAAAATTCAGCTGCTTTCAGCTTTTCACTTAACTCTGAACTTGTCGTCTGAGCGATGCTGTCCGTGATGCGGGATCCCCCTTCTCGTGAATGATAAGCAGTCCCGACGTCAACTCCTAACCTCTTGAGAAGCGGAGTGTCCTCCTCGTATGAACGCACAGGACGTGCGTGTTTGGCTTTGTGAAAGGCCAACCAGAGCATGTGTGTCAGTGCCTGATGTTGTTCTTCCGTCAGTCTGTCCTGCCACGTGTCGAGCGGGCCGCTGGGTCTCTGGTCCTGGCTGCGCCTGTTAGCCATAGCTTCCGCTACTTTCTGCTGTTCTCTGCTGTTTGCATGCTTATCAAAAGCTGGATGGCTGAAGTTTTTCGTCCCCATATAAAAGTGGCAGTTTCTATCCGCTAATGTGGGATTTTCCCGACATAGTTTACACCACATCTCGGTGCGGGCGTCACCTGTTTGAAGCCAGCCGATGTCCTGCAGCCATTTCTCTGAAAACGTACGCTTTGACTTTGGTTCTGGTTCAGTATGGCGTTTCTTTGGTGGAGGTGGAGGAAGACCAAAGAAATTACTCAATGTCGCTTGCTTCTTTGACATTTTGGAGAAACTGGTGGCTCATACTGTAGCATTGGCTAAAAGCAGTGGCTCATACTCTGCACTGCAAAATGTTTGGTACGCAAATGCGAAGTAAAACACTTGAATCTGGTGTTCGTTGAATATTTTAAGTGCCACTTATGTGCACCTCTGTATATAAACCAATGAAACACTTGGACCAGGTATTAGACTGGTTTAAGTTATATACATATATAAACCAATGAAACACACAGACCAGGTATTAGACTGGTTTAAGTTATATACATATATAAACCAATGAAACACTTGGACCAGGTATTAGACTGGTTTAAGTTATATACATATATAAACCAATGAAACACACAGACCAGGTATTAGACTGGTTTAAGTTATATACATATATAAACCAATGAAACACTTGGACCAGGTATTAGACTGGTTTAAGTTATATACATATATAAACCAATGAAACACTTGGACCAGGTATTAGACTGGTTTAAGTTATATACATGTAGCGCCTCCAGGGCAAACTAGGGGTAGCAGTAAAGGCGCTAACATCTAACCAGGTTCGGTGAGGGGTTTGCCTTGACTAACTCACGAGAGGAGCTGATGTGTAGTTGAACAGTTGACAATTTTATTGCCTCACAACAGCAAAATATACACAACGCAGACTTTTACATAAAAGAATTGAAATAAAACAAAATAGAGCTCTTTAAAGTAAATAAAATGATAAACCAAAGAAAACCTCGTTCAAATCACAACCCTCAATGAGGGTTAGCAGTCTGAGATGAAAGAAAAGTTCAGTTCCTGGTCCTTGAGTGTATGTGTTGGTCCAAGAGTTCGGTTCCTGATCCTGAGTGTATTGAATATACTTCAACCATGACTATTTCTACCCTGGTAGAGGAAATAGGCTGGTGTGTATGGGTTCTTATCTGCTGTCTGGATGAATGATTCAGGCTTGTCAGATGTTTCCTGGGACAGATCCTACGGTAGGCCACCGCCTCTATGATGGTCCACAGTCTCACTGGGCTGGGCTCGCCATCACAATCTTCCAAATTCTATCTGGTAGTTAAAAAAAACCCAGTCTACACAACTAGTGCAGAACAGTAAGTATTCCCTTCTACATCTGTTTCTAACATGAGATCTCATTAACTTCTTTTCATTCAGAACATCTTACACGATGCTTTCCATTAACATGTATATGAATTGCAATATCATTACTTAATCACTACACACACACACACACACACATATATAATTCTGTTACACAAAAGCAGTGCAGTCACAGTGTAGCCTCAACACAAACCATGTAAGTGCGCTAACCACTTAAACCGAATGGCTTTAACGTCAACAGGATAAGCGCCACGCATCTTTAATGCTACACAGTTCCCCAATGCTCCACTGACTAAGCTAGCGCTTAGCACTAGCTAACTATCGGAGTGAGCTATCCTCTAGAACATTCAACATGACACAATGCTACAACACGTACCAAAGTACGGGCTATTCAAACATTAGACATCTTATACCCCGACTGGTTTTATGAAGAGTATCTTAACAGCTATCTGATGACCCAGCGTTAGCTTTCCCCTTCAGTGGTTAGCAACTAGCTAGCACAAACCCTGCTTTACCCACCGGAGTTCCCCGTACTTAAAACTCCACACACCTTCGTCTCGTAAGCTCACAGATGAGATTCTGATTACACATAACACCCTAGAATCAAAACATGTCAATACTCGGAACTTTCTGAGGCTATGTTTAATAAAATCCAGTCGTCGGTTCAAGAGCACAATTTCCAGGATGTTCACAAAAAGAAAAGAGGAGGAAAAAAGAGACGACTGCGTGTAGCAGTTTCTACCCTAGCGAGTTGCATAGTGCGCCCCTTAAGGAGCGGCATGTCACTACACCTCTAAAGCAATGACTATACGCCCATTTCACGCCGCGGCCATCTTGGGTTAAAAAAAAAACAAGTGGTGGGAACTTAGCCACGCCCCCTTCTTACTCAATCGGGAATCAATGCAGCCGGGGCCAGCAGCAAACATGGTTTGGACTACCAACCTCGAGCACCTACCGTCATTTACCACAATATGAAAGCTAAGCTGGATCTTTTCTTCTTCCAGTACTTTCTGCCTCTCCTGTGCCAGTGAGGAGAGACACACACACAGGGTTGTATTCAAAGAAGCTGTTTAATCACAATAAAATAAAAAACAAGCTACATTTCATTTTTATACTGTACATTCAATATTTATACATTAGATTGTCCCATCTTCAATATTTTCATTCTTTGTCCTTTAACTTTAACAAAACTGTTGGTTCATTTTAAACTAAAATATGTTGGGTCAACTGTCATTCTGTTGTAGCAATAAACTGGTACTGGCTACCAACTCAAATCATCAATTGTTTACTAAACTAAGATAGTGATTGCTCATCTCAAGGTGTGGGCTAAAAATGGGACTGTACTGAAATGAAGTTAAATATGTCTCAGTCTATCTAAGGTTTGTGTGCACTATTTTCTTGTCAGCTGAATTTAACAAAGGTTTAAAACAGTGGTCCCTGAAAATTTATTAGGAGAGCACACACAGTCCCCAGTTGGTTGACTGTTCCACTTAGTGAAAGGGGTATGACTCCATCAAAAATGTGGTACTCCTTTATGCGTCTTATTGACCGTTCGACGTGTATTCTCAAGCCAGCAGTACTCTGTGTGTCTGTGAGCTCATCACAGCTAAACTGTCCACTTGGGCCTAAAAATGCAGGGATGACAAGTTTTACATCTATTTCATCGAGCAGGTCTTTGATAAGGAAGCCCTTATCGGCCATGACCTCATCACCTGACTCTAAGAGGTCCAGAACACCTGACCTCTTAGTTATCTCCTTATCAGAAATACATCCTGTGTATAGATTACTTACCAGGCTTACTGGCCCTGAGGGAGTGATCCCAATTAGGGATTTCAGTGTAGTGTTACTTTTATAATGGGAGTATGTCATGGTGTTCAAAACCTTCCAACTAGCTGTCTCGATGCGGATCTCTGTGCAGTCTAGTATCACTCTTGTGTTTGGGTAGAATTCCCTGAATACTGGTGGCATTAGCTCGTCTACCGCTGCTCTCCTAGGCCATATTGGGAGGGTCCCTAACATAAAGAGCAAATAGTTGGCCCATGTCGTACAGTTCCTGCTGACTGTGGCCGGCGACACATTGAATCGTACAGATAAATCCAGAGCAACAAAGCCCCGCCTCACACGGCACAAGAACAGGGAAAACTGATCAATCAGCGATAAATGCTCTGCATGGAAGCCAGACACAGAAATGTGGTCTAGGTTATGGCTGTTCCTTTGCATTTGAGTCCATCGCACCATGGACTCTGCAGTAGGCTGTAAAGCTAGGAAGAGTGCTCTGAGGGTGTGGTAATTCTTAAAACCAGTGTAAAACCTGATCAGATTGGGCGCACACTGGAAGCGTTCTAGACCAAAACGCTCACTTTTCAGCTTTTTATTTTCGTCCTCCAGGAAAGCGATGCGTTTCTTTACTGCGTCCAGCTGGTCTTCCACAGAAAGGGGCTTCACGTCGTAGCCATGATCAGGTAGAGTCGCCCAAACCTCACTGGACGCATGAGGATATGTCATACATGTGGGAAGCAATATAAATCCACACATTTTCCTGTTATCAAGATGATGTGTCAGAACAGAGCTATCCACTATTGAATATATATATATATATATATACATATTATACAATGCAGTAATGTACATGTTTGAAAATTGTATTGTACTGACAGTAACAACTCACCTATCTCCCTCATGTTCCTCTTCATGTTCCTCTTCCGCTATTAAGTCACCACTGCGACTACAAACAGGAGCAAACATTTTTCAACGTCAAACTTCTGTCTCCCTTCTAATGTTTTAGTCACAGTGAAACTGGTCACCCCAATATTATTTAACTGGCTGTACATGGTGCAACCTCTGCAGCTCAATGCATACAGTAACGTTAAATGTACATGCAACCTCTGCATCTCAATGCATACAGTAGGCCTACATGTACATAATGTCTGTTGCAATAATAGCAGGAGGAGTAAACATTTAGCCATATGGCATCTTAATGTGGAATTTAGTTGTAAACATGAGTGCACAACTGTAAACGTTACTCACTCATCTGCTGACTCGGGTGTCACCTCCCCAGCAGGTTGACCACCACGAACAGGAACCCTAAAAATACAAGCTATTAATGGCAGGTATTATGTTTCATTTCATCAACATCCTAAAATCATTTTCATGACAACATCCAGCTAACGTTACTATAGCTCTGCATGATCTACCGTGATATCTGTCTGCTAGTAAAGTTAGTAAACCTAGCTACCTCCTCGGCGTAGGTTGATTTGACCATGGGGAAATGGTCGGTAGAGTTCCGGGTTTCAGTTTTGTCAGCCCAAGAAACGTCTTGCGAAAACAGTCCTCGGTGAAGTGCTGTGAGCACACCCTGGTGTTGTCTGTGATCTATAATGACAAATGATATCTGACGTTACTGTCAGCAACATGTTAACTGTTATGGTTGTAGTTAGACCAGAAAGCTAGCTAACAACGTTGCTAGGTGAAGGTATTGGTAGCTACCTGAAAATGTGGCCCTGTATCCCTCTTAATTTTCACCACCCATGCCTTATGGGTGTGCAGGCGTTTGTGGAAGCGGTGAAACGTCAAGGATTTATCTCTTTCCCTTCTTTGATAGGAGTTGCAGGATGGTACACACAGCAGTACGACATGTTGCTTCCAGCAGTGTTTTCAATGAAGTAAGAAGGGGGCGTGGCTAAATTCCCACCGCTTGGTTTTTTTTAATCCAAGATGGCCGCGGCGTGAAATGGGCGTATTAGTAGCCCTACGTGTCATAAGGGTTACATATATATACACACACACACACACACACATCCATTAGCCAAACCACTTATCCTGCTCTCGGGATCACGGGGATGATGGAGCCTATCCCAGCAGTCATTGGGCAGCAGGCGGGGAGACACCCTGGACAGTGTATATATATATATATATATATATATATACACACACACACACACACACACACACACACGTATATATGTGTATATGTATATACATACATATACACACATACATACATACATGCATGCATGTATATATATATATATATATATATATATATATATATATATATATATATATATATATATATATATATATATATATATATATATACATACTACTACTACTACTTTCAGCTGCTCCCATTAGGGGTCGCCACAGCGGATCATCCATTTCCATTTCTTCCTGTCTTCTGCCTCTTCCTGTCACACCAGCCACCTGCATGTCTTCCCTCACCACATCCATAAACCTCCTCTTTGGCCTTCCTCTTTTCCCCTTCCCTGGCAGCTCCATATTCTATATATATATATATATATTCATATTTCTAAATATACTGTAAAAACAAATACTATATATATTCATATATAAATATACTATATATACATGTGTACATCGTACATAAACTATAAATACATAAACTATAAATTCATATATGTACACATATATACATATACTACACACACACATGACATGACAAGACATGACATTATATTACATTGCATCACATTACAGTCATTTAGCCGACGCTTTTATCCAAAGCGACTTACAATAAGTGCATCATTTAACGTAGGAGATCAGGAGAACTACTAGTCATCAGAGGTCATAAGTGCATCTAAAATAGCATCTAAGAGCAACACCAGTGCTAAAGTAAAAGTGCAAGAAGGAGATGTTTTCTTTTTTACATGAGTGAATACAATAAGTGCTAAGAACAAGGAACAGGGTAGTAGTTCTTGAAGAGGTGAGTTTTCAACCTGCGCTGAAAGATGGGCAGCGACTCCGCTGTCCTGACATCAGTGGGGAGTTCAGTCCACCACTGTGGGGCCAGGACAGAACCGAGCCGGGACCGGGTCGATCAGCAGCAGGGGCCTCTGAGCGACGGGGTAACCAGGCGCCCCGAGGCCGCAGAGTGAAGTGGTCTGGCGGGGGTGTAGGGCTTGACCATGGCCTGGAGACATGAAGGAGCTGTTCCTTTCACTGCCCTGTAGGCTGGCACCAGAGTCTTAAACCGGATGCCAGCAGCTACTGTAGTGAGCAGGTTTTGATATGTAATGAGCGCGCATGCGCGAGTGTGGAGACTTGAAGATATGCCTAGTAAAAGGTCAACGTTATGCCTTGGTCTCCGGTCCATTCTTTACTAATATAAGTACTATAAAGTACGAGACATGGTGTCAGAAGTCGTCGTCCTCGCCTCTGAGATGAATACAATCACCCGACGCAAGCTGAGCGTGCAGTTTGACTACGTGAGAAAAGAGCTTCTGAAGTGGCCGAGTGAGCTAGCAGAGCTAACGCTAACTTGGAGCTGCATTGATACAACGTTGGAGAGGAGCATCCGGAAGGTAAAACAGAATGGATTCTCTATTTTCAATAAGTCCGCCTGAAGCATTGACTTGGGAGACTTTGGTAGTGGCCTAATTGGATGCGAGGTTTAGAAAGATTCCGCATAGCGGCAGCAGGACTAAATGCAAAGAGCCAAGAGTATTAAGCTAACTCGCTAGTTTACACTATGGGAGACATGGCGGAGGACGTTCTGAACACGTCAGCACTGACGGAGGAGGACAAGACAAAGTAGGACCAAGTAAAGCAAGCGTTCGATAAACATCTCATATGCAAGCATAATGTGGTCTAGGAAAGAGCTAAATTCAACAAACGTAGCCAGGAGCCTGGTGAGACGGCTGAAGCGTTATTACTGCTGTGCATCAACTGGCTGAGCATTGTCAGTATGGACTTCTCCAAGACGAGATGATCAGAGACCGCCTTGTGGTAGGTACCAGACACCATGGACCTGCAGAGAAGTTGCAGCTAGATTCTGAGTTGACTCTCGTGAAAGCTGTCACACAAATCCGCCAGAGTGAGGAAATTAAAAAGCAACAGCCTGCATTGAGACAGAGTAGCACAGATGGCACAGAGGCAAACATGGACGCAGTTAGATTCAAGTTCAAACAGAAATACTCTCCACACAGAAAAAGTGGTTTTAAAGCAAAGGAAAGAGTGCAAAATAATGCAAATACTAAATGTGGCAGATGTGGGGAGACACATGAAAATTCATTCAATGCATGTCCCACGCGCACTGCTGAGTGCAGGAAATGTGCATTTTGCCGCTGTTTGTAAAACGATGAGAGTGGAGGAAATGAAGGAAAATGACTTGGATGAAAGCGTAGAGACATTGTTGCTGGGCACAGTGAATTGTACAACATCCAACACATTCTGGCAGAAATCGGTTGCAGTGAATGGTCAGCACATGACGTTCAAGTTGGACACAGCGCTGCAGTAACAGCTATCCCGGCACATTTGTATTCACAAAAGCGACATGGAAAGCTGCTACTGACAACCAAAAGACTGTGTGGACCAAGTAACTCTCCCATAGAGGTGAAGGGACATGTTACTGCGGATATTAGTCACAGTGGACGTGTAGCGAAGCAGCAAGTGTATGTTGTGCCAGGGTTAGTGACTCCTTTGCTTGGCTTACCAGCGATACAAGACCTCTGCCTGCTCAGCCCTGTGCAAGCTATCACAGCAGCTGAGGTAAGCTACAAAGAACAATATCCCAGAGTTTTCACAAGCTTAGGTAAGCTAGAGGGAGAATACAAAATTAAATTAAAAGAAAATGCCACTCCCTTTGCCCTCGCTGTGCCACGCCGCGTGCCATTGCTCTTAAGAGGAAAAGTTCAAGAAGAGTTAAAAAGGATGGAGGAAATGGGCGTTATTTCTCCCATAGAGGAAGCTACAGAGTGGTGCTCAGGAATGGTCGTAGTACCAAAACCTAATGGAAAAATTAAAATATGTATCGACCTAACCCGCCTGAACGAAAATGTGTGCAGGGAGCAACATATTCTTCCAGCTGTTGATGAGACGCTAGCTAAGCTAGCTGGAGCTAGGATTTTTTCCCAACTGGATGCCACGGCCGGTTTTTGGCAGGTGCCTTTGCACAAAGATTCAGCCCCACTCACCACCTTCATCACACCATTTGGCCGTTATTGTTTTAATCGGCTTCCCTTTGGAATATCATCCGCGCCAGAACACTTTCAGAAGCGTTTAACGCAGATGCTTGACGGCCTAGAAGGAACTTTGTGTCATGCAGATGACATCCTGGTGTTCGGTGCCACGCCCAAAGCGCATGATGACAGGGTGCATCAAGTGTTGCAAAGACTGCAGCAGCGGGGCCTAACTCTGAATGACAAATGTCAGTTCGCAGTGAAGCAGGTCAAATTTCTCAGACATGTTGTCAGTTCAGAGGGCATACAAGCAGATCCTGAGAAGATTAGCGCAATTAGAGAGATGCCACCACCCAAAGATGTGGCTGACGTAAAACGCTTCATGGGGATGGTCAACTATGTGGGGAAATTCTCTCCTAACATCGCAGAGCTCACTGGGCCAATCAGAGAACTCCTGAAAGCAAAAAACATGTGGATGTGGGGAGCAGCGCAGCAGTGTGCCTTTGAAAAGGTGAAAAACGAGCTCAGCTCATCTACTGCCCTTGCCCAGTACAGTCCAGAGAAACCGACCAGGGTGTCAGCAAACGCATCGTCTTACGGATTAGGAGGGGTCTTATCTCAGCTTCAAGAACCTGGAGACTGGAGGCCAGTGGCTTTCATATCTTGCAGCATGACTGAAACAGAGTGCAGATATGCCCAAATTGAAAAGGAGGCCCTTGCTGTCACCTGGGCTTGCGAAAGATTTCAGACCTACCTCCTGGGCCTACACTTTGTGATGCAAACCGACCACAAACCGTTAATCAGTCTTCCCAGCTCAAGACCGCTGGATGACGTCCCGCCTCGTATAATGAGCTTCAGATTGAGACTTCTAGTTTTTCCTACTCAATCGTACATGTACCAGGGAAAAATCTTATTGCAGCTGATGCTCTATCAAGAGCTCCACTCCAGCGTACTACAACAGAGGAAGACCTTGTGCTTCAGAACGACATCACAGCTCAAATCAATGAGGTCATTCAGCAACTCCCGGCCTCACCTGAGAAGTTGCTACAAATAAGAAGAGCACAAGAAGAAGATCCAGTGTGTAAGCAGCTGTCCTCCCTGATCCCCACAGGATGAGAAAGAAGCAGTTCTGCGCCACAGCTAAAGCCTTTCTGGCAATACAGAAACGACGACCTGTTGATGATGGATGTCCTGTGGATGAAAGGAAAGAGAATACTGATTCCAGCAAGCATGCAGCAGGACATCTTGGACAAAATTCACCAGGGAATGGTGAAATGCATGGCCAGGGCCCATGAAGCAGTGTGGTGGCCTGGGCTGACAAAACAGATCAGAGAGAAGGTACGTCAGTGTGAAATTTGTGCTAAAAAGAGTCAAAATGCCACAGAACCTCTGATGACCACACCCTTGCCATCACGCCCATGGGAACGGCTAGCAGCTGACTTATTTGAGTGGAAGAAGGGTCAGTATTTAGTAGTCATTGATTACTATTCAAGACACATTGAGGTTGCCAATTAAACAAGCACTTCAGCAACAGCTATGATTGTGAAAATAAAAGTCATCTTTAGCCGCCACCGGGTGCCGGATACACTCGTCACAGACAAGGGAACGAAGTTTGCTGCTGCAGAGTTCGCAGATTTTGCTAAAGATTACAACTTTCAACATGTTACCAGTAGCCCCTGTTACCCGCAAAGCAATGGGGAAGCTGAACGTGCAGTAAAGACTGTGAAATCCTTGTTGCAGAAGAGTGAGGACCCTCACAAAGCGCTTATGGTGTACAGAGCAACTCCTCTTGCCCAGGGAGTATCACCGACACAGCTCCTGATGGGGCGCAACATCCAAACACCCCTTCCGGTGTGTCCACGCACTCTCAAACCAGCATGGTCAGACTTTAGAGCTTTTGAGTTGAAAGACCAGGAGCTTAAAAGACAACAGGCTGAAGGATACAACAGACGACATAGAGCACGGGAGACACCACCACTCCAGCCAGGTCAGAGAGTTTGGATACGGAATGTTCCACACACAGGAGTCGTCTCTGGATCATCAGGGACACCACGTTCATACGTGATCCAAACCTCAACAGGCAGTCTCCGAAGAATCCGTTCTCATTTGAGAGCAGTGCCTTCACCGTCTGGAAGCCAGCCGTACTCTGGACTACACACCAGAGTTGGCAGGGCAGTCAAGCCTGTTAAAAGACTGAATTTGTAGTTTAGTGTTGTGAGTATACGTGGAGAAGAATAACCTCCATACCACAACAGAGAGGATCAGGTAGTCTACCCTACCTCTCAGTTAGGTTATGTACTTGTCTTGATATATTCATAGGTTAAAAAAAAAGAAAAGGAAAATTAGATGTGAAATGTGTGTCTAGATATGAGATGTGAAATGTGTGTCTAGATATGAGATGTGAAATGTGTGTCTAGATATGAGATGTGAAATGTGTGTCTAGATATGAGATGTGATATGTGTGTCTAGATATGAGATGTGAAATGTGTGTCTAGATATGAGATGTGAAATGTGTGTCTAGATATGAGATGTGAAATGTGTGTCTAGATATGAGATGTGAAATGTGTGTCTAGATATGAGATGTGAGATGTGAAGTTCATTTAACCAGTCTACATATGCTCACGTTTACAGAGAGGTTTAAGGTGCCAGCTGTTCCCCTGCCTTGTTGGTAAAATCAGCATTAGGCTTTATTAACATGTGATTTAATTGTTCTGTAAAGATCCTGAAAGTATCAGTGTAAAAGGGGGAGATGTAGTGAGCAGGTTTTGATATGTAATGAGCGCGCATGCGCGAGTGTTGGGACTTGAAGACATGCCTAGTAAAAGGTCAACGTTATGCCTTGGTCTCCGGTCCATTCATGACTAATATCAGTACTATAAAGTACAAGACAGCATGCACCCCCAAACAAACTCTGGGGACCGTCCTCTGCTCAGCAAAGTTTGTTCCCCCTAATTTGTGAATAGTTGTACATTTTAAGACTGTCGCTTAATTATTAATTATAATAAAAGAAAAAATTCAGTCCTTTGTTGCCCGTGGAATGTTTGTTAACCCTTTTATAAATGGTTGTACTTTAGTTGTAAATAGTAAAAAGAATAGATAACACATATAACAAAGTAACAATATTTTAATTTATGAAACATCTCACGTTTTGCACAATAAACTTATTCATAACAATTAATACCCACACAAAGAACAACAACCAATCAACGCCTGTCTCTCATTCTGGCTCCAGTAAACAGTTGCTGGTTGTCTTCACGGAGTGGGATGAACTGCTCAGTTTGTTCCTTGCTGCCTTAAACAAGCTGACATGTAAAGCATGTTGTGTGTTATGTCACCAGACACAAGGCTTCTTATGGACTACATTCATCATAATTAAAACGTTTAACTACACTTAACGGTTTTACAGTCTGGAAATAAGGCAGGACTCACAACTTAACCTGACATTAGTTCATCTTGGTGCATTGATGTAGATAATATGAAGTATCAATAGTCTATAAAATGTCCTGATCATCTTAGATATGAGTCCAGCTTGTAAAGTGGAACATGGGAAAGTGAAGCGTTATAAGGCTTCAGTTCAAAGCTGAAACTGAGGCCTCACATCGAGCCGTCGGCTAGCATGCTAGGTGGCTACATGGAAGCAATACTAACCTCACGTATTCTAACAGACATTTTGAGCTTTTAAGCTCCCCTGAAGTTTAACATATCTGCCGTTAGATGTTCAAATGAGTAGAAACCCAGTACTTACTTAAGGGACATCTTGCTCGGTGCTTTGAACAGACATTCGTCCGCCGCCCATTATTTATTTATCTTTATTTGTTGTTGGTGAGGAGAAGGGGCGGAGCAGCGGCGCGCAAAGCATCTTGGGATATGGAAGTCCGCGAAGGATAGTAGCGGTGCATACATAAGACATATAAAGAGTAGACGCCGCATTGGCTGTTGGGGCGCGAGAAATACGGCCGCCATCTTGGACCGGTCATCCTACGAGTTGCCTAGCAGCAGAATACACGACACGACTGAGAAAGATGGCAGAACACTGTTCAGCATATTCCTGCTCCAATCGACGGACCGTGGAAAACAGGGCTCGGGGGATTACTTTTCACAAGTAAGATTGAACAAACGGTGGCACCACATTGCAAAACTCACCTCTCTTGACCTGCAGAGAGGGAGCACGAGAAAGAAACTCTGCAGAACAGGTCTCTTTCAAGGGTTTTAGGGGTTTCATGTCAAACTTTAATTAGCAACTTTTATTCTTTCCCCGACATTGTTATGCTACATTGTTTATATATGTATCTCTCTTTAAAATATATATGTATATCTGTATTTATGTTTTATTATTACATCATACTATTGGATATAATTACGATATTATTACAGTATTATACCAATTTATTATACACACACACACACACACACACACACTGTATACTTCCTACCCTCACATGTAAATATTTTGTGTTGTTGTCAGTGTTTACGTTTGTCCATTGTGTGTAATGCACTGGTCACCTATGTAAGCAACGTTGTACATGTGTAAATATGGTTTGGGGCGGGGATTTATATATATTTTCATTTTCTCTGATATATAACATATATTGTTGTTATATATAATGTAGATATATAATGTGTTCATATATTGTTTCTATATTTATATAGCCTAATCATATATTGTTTCTTCAACTTATTAAAATAGCTGACTTTACTGCCACTATCTGCTTCTGCCTCTCTATCATATTTTACCTTGTGTGTGTGTGTGTGTGTATATATATATATATATATATATAGTGAGCGTTTTGCTAAATACCGTATTGTTCCGAATATAAGACGACCCTGATTATAAGACGACCCCCCCTTTTTTCAAGAATCATTTTTGGAAAAATAATTTTTGAAGAGCAAATATTGGTTTTATAACAAAAAACATTATATTTGAAAATAATGATAATAAAACACATTGAAAAAAAGAAGGTAGTCTGTTTAACAGCTTTTAAATAAAATTATGTTTTCAATATATTTCAGATGAAATTGTCACATTTAAATAAAAAAATGTAAATACATTTGTAAATGAATGACTTATGGTATTTAAATAGCATACAAATGAAAATAAACTGTAGTCTATTGAGACTATCCATCTCATAGTGAAAAAATAACCATTTCAACATTTCAATACCTGCATTAACCATCGAAGTGGTCTAATTTTAGAACGGTCTTGAAACAAATCTGACTGAGTGAGAATGTATATTGACATTCAAAAGTCTAGAACTCGAATGTAAGACGACCCCCCCCCCTTTTTCATACGTATTTCCAGGGTAAAAACCCCGTCTTCTATTCAGAACAATACGGTAGCTACCTATCATACATCACATATATCATATATCTGAATATTCTATTACTGTCAAGCCAACTATGAATATTAAAATACGTCAAACCATGTGTCCTGTATCAGCTACATGTATGACGTTTTCATCAACAAAAGAGGCGTGGAAATCAGTTTGGTATTCAGCGAGTTATGATTGATTAACTGCGCTGACAGTTCATTGCGCCTGCCAAACACATTACACTGAGTGGAGCGGGTGACCGGTCCAAGATGGCGGCCCCACGGCTCGTCAGCGTCAATAGGCAGCAGCGGTCGATGCGGCGTCTACTCTTTATATGTCTATGACATCAGAATCTGTAGAGCATTAGTAAGAATACGAGCAGGAGGCAATGAGATCCAGCAGGGGGCAGTACTGACAACCTGGGAGAAAACCTTCAGGTGAAAGCGACACACACTGGACTGCCACCAAAACAACCAACGAGGAAGAAGCGTCACTTCCTGCTTCAGCTGGTTGGAACCAGAACACGCCCTGTTAAAAAAGACCAACGATAAGAAAAGTGGTGAAGAGTGAAGAGACTGAAATACAACCAAACAAGTCTGGCCCACTTCAAGTACTGCTGACACCCACTAATGTGTACAGTGTACTGTACATGTGTACTGATATGTATAGTGTACTGTCTATATGTATAGTGTACTGTCTATATGTACTAATATGTACAGTGTACTGTCTATAAGTACTGATATGTATAGTGTACTGTCTGTATATGTATAGTGTATAGTCTATATGTACTGATATAGTGTAGTGATATAGAGTGTACTGTTTATATGTGTTTGTATTATAATGTAGTGATGTAGTATACTGCGTATATGTAGTGGTATTATAGTGTACTGTGTATATGTAGTGATATTATAGTGTAGTGTGTATATGTAGTGGTATTATAGTGTACTGTGTATATGTAGTGTTATTATAGTGTACTGTGTATATGTAGTGATATTATAGTGTAGTGTGTATATGTAGTGATATTATAGTGTAGTGGTATTTTAGTGTAGTGTGTATATGTGGACTGATGTGAACCAGTGTAAACCTGGTCTGGACTGATCTAGTGTTACTGACCTCTGGCCTTCCTCTTGTAGTAGATCAGACCTGCCAAAGACAAAATCAAACCCAGAAGCAGACCTGACGCTCCGCTGGCGATCTTGTTTCTGTCTGATTGTGACATGGAGGGATCTGGAGAGACAGACACATGTCTCTATCTATAGACACATCTGCATGTTGACCTGTCTCTCTATGTCTTCATCACCTATCCATGGACAGAGACACACATAGATACTCACTCCAGTCCACTTTCTTAGGAGAGGGGAAACTGGCGTGTTCCACCATGCAGGTGATCTTCTCTCCAGACCTGAGATGAAATAAGTGAAGAAGAAGAAAACACAGGAAATAAACAACATATCAACAATAAATAAGACGTGATGTGATTGGATGAGGTAAGTCTGTACTTTCCTGTCTGTCTGCACAGAAACTAGTCGAGTCTGATACTAAACATCAGCCCAGTTTAAAACACGGTATTAATACACAATAAATACTCTGTCGTCCATCTGGGATCTCACCTGTAAAGAGCCACGCATCCCACCTTAAATATACAGCTGGTGTCTACAGAGCAGACACTGAGGAGACACGTTCCACCTTAAACATGCAGCTGGTGTCTACAGAGCAGACGCTGAGGAGACAAGTTCCACCTTAAACATACAGCTGGGGTCTACAGAGCAGACGCTGAGGAGACACGTTCCACCTTAAACATACAGCTGGTGTCTACAGAGCAGACACTGAGGAGACACGTTCCACCTTAAATCATCACTTTGTGCTTTGTTTTCCAGTCATTGTGTGTGTGTGTGTGTGTGTGTGTGTGTGTGTGTGTGTGTGTGTGTGCGTGAGTGTGTAGTGTTAAAGTATTGTGTATGTATTTGGACCGGTCCATTTGGTACTGAGTCTAAGTGTTCTGACCTGGGCGTGTACTCCAGGTAGGAGTGGATCTGGTAGTACCAATCACCATTTGCCAGCTCATCGGTGGAAGTGACGTCAGAGGTCACCGGCTGTCCGTCTCTCAGCCAGGTGACACTGATGTATTTGGGGTAGAAGTTGTAGACACTGCACATCAGCATGGCCGGATGTCGGCCACTAGGGGGCGTCACTGAAGTCAGTCTCACACTGGGCTCAGCTGGTAAAGAATTATTTTGTTATCATCATCATCATCATCATCATCATCATCATCATCATCATCATCAGGACTTGAAATTAACTTTTTGAATCAATGTCAAATGTGTAGAGTTGCTAATCCCAAGAGTATATAATGTTTGGGGCCACATGGTGGCGCAATGGTTAGCGCGGTCGCCTCACAGCAGAAAGGTCGTGGGTTGGAATCCCGGGGTAGTCCAACCTTGGCGGTTGTACTGATGTGTCGTAGGTTAGTTTACATTATTACGACAGCGGCCCCCAGAGGAGTTACCATAAACTGATTTACGGCAGTGCCTAGCAGAGCTGGAATAAAGCATGTTAAACGGCTCTTCTGCGGTGAGTCGCCTCAGTCCAGCCCTCCGCATTGAGGACTAGACTCTGTTATAGCCGGACCTCAAACAGGACTCATGAAAACCCGGCACGTTACTGTAACATGAGACTCATCCTAGATCTGCTGGATTATGCAGATGCAGTAAATTCTGAAGCACTTATTTTGTTCCTCGACTTCTATGAGGCCTTTGACGCGATTGAACTCACGGTTCTGTTACAGTCCGTCGAGGCGTTGGGCTTTGGGAATAACTTTGTTGGCATTGTCAATATGTTTTACAAAGATATGAATAGTTCTGTTATGATGAACTTTAACAGCTGTAAAAGAGTCCAGATGAACAGAGGGCTCCGCCAAGGCTGCCCTGTTCCTCCTCCCTTATTTATTTGAGGGGCTGAATTCTTATCAGTTAATATCGTGAATGATGGACGTTTGGAAGGAATGTCGGGTTTTGGTGGAGAGTTAAACATCTCACAACTGGCAGACGACACCACTTTGTTTTGAAGGACAAGAAGCACGTGAGGAACTCTGTTACCTCAGGTAACCAGTGTTCCAGGGCTTCGGACCTGCGACTAAATGTGTGCACATGTGGAATGTTGTCTGTGCGTGATTGTAGCGATTGTGTAGTTGGAAACATCCGGTAAAAGAGTCCGTTAAGTATTTGGGAATATATACAACTACACATCTTACAGCTAGACAACATCTCCATTTCTCCAACAGATTAAAAAGACCAAGTCTGTCTTCAGGATTGGTCTTGGAAGGGGTTTCTCTACTTTAGGAGGAGTTCTCCTCTCCAAAGCAGAGGGCCTGTCTCGCTTTGTGGGTCCATCTGTGTCTCTATTGGTTTATGGTTCTACCGCCACAGAAGCAAATAGAACTTTCTTAAATGTCATTTGGAAGAATAAACCACACCAGCTTAAAACATGTGTCCTGACCAGCAGTGAAGCAGAAGGAGGTCTGGAAGTTCTAGATTCCGTTGATTCTGGTAACACAACACACAAACACGCTCACACTTGTTGTCTGATGGTGAAATGTCCCATAAGTGTTGGACTGGTGTGGAGTCTCGTGACTCTGTCCCTTCTTTTAACATGAGACACGTGACCTGGTGCTGTCTTCATCCAGAAGATGTGCTCTTCAACATCTGCTTAATTGTGTTACTGTAGATGCAACATGTGTACTCACAAACAGGAGTTGGGTAAATCACTACCTAAGATCCCTGCTTGTCTCCAAGAAGTGAGTCTTTCCTTAAACCTCTCAGCCTTGAAACAACAACACAAGTAACGAGCTGCTGACCTACTACCACACTTGTGTCCTGACATCCTCATCTGGAGGATGAGGATGGCAGTGCAGATATAACAAGGAGTACCTCCAGACAGCGTTTGTCATGGTTTGCTCATTCTCTGCAACTGGTAGTAGGAGATGGCTTAAAGGAAACTAAGTGTCTTTCTGGTGCGATTGCCAAAGTTTCAAAGCTGTCGTCTTTGTTACATTGCAGCACTTCATTTAAAGATAAGTTTGAAGTCACTTTTGGCTATGGACGCTCTATCCCAGCAGCAAATGACACCCGCTGGAACTCCACTTTTAAGCAATTGAAAGCTGTCACAGCATTGGATCACAGCATTCTCACAGACATGTGCTCTGACTTTCCAAATGTTGTTTTCTCTCCACGCGAGTGGGCTCAGCTCAAAGAACTCTGCACCATTCTTGAGCCTTTTGCAGAGGCTACCGACCTCACACAAGGTGAGCAACTGGTGACAAGCAGCCTAGTTGTCCCCACAGTTTTGGACATTAACGCCCACCTCATGAGGATGGAAGAGACGAGGTGTCTCTGCCGGCCTTTAGTCTGAGCACTTAAAGAATCCTTACACAGGAGGTTTTCTGGCATATTTGTTAGAACAAAAATGGATGAAAGCAAGCAGCACCATGAACCGTTTGGTGAGGATGTGTACTTCATAGCTGCCATGCTTGACCCACGTTTTGGACTCAGCTGGGTGGATATGGATGTTCAGTCTACTGAAAATGTCATGTCCCCTCAGGTCAGAGATGAACTCAAGAGGTCACTCAAAGGTCAGTACACACACACACACACACACACACACACACACACACACACACACACACACACACACACACACACACACACACACACACACACACACACACACACAGTGCTTTCACTGCCTGGTGGCTCTGTGTACATACAATGGTAGTTTAGGAACAGTAGTAAATATAATAAATGACAAAATGGTATAATTTAAGTCTTTGTTCATAAAAGGCTTAATTATCTTTTTCTTTGTTTATTTTTTTCAGACACCTTGATTACAGAAGCAAGGGCCATAGGAACAGGATCCCCTCCGAAGGATCCCCATAGTGCACAACAATCTCAAGAGGAGTTACCTCCACTCAAGTGTCCAAGACTATTGGCAAGGTACCAATGGCATAGAGAAAGTCACAGTGGTGACCGAGACTCAAGCATAGCATCACAAGTACAGAAGTACTTTGAGACCATTAAAGACTTCCATGATGAAGACACACTCAGTTTTTGGGCTAGAAACGAAGAGAAGTTCCCCAACCTACATCCCCTGGCACTTAAAGTCTTGTCTGTGCCTGCATCTTCAGCTCCTTTTGAGCTTGTATTCAGCAGAGGGGGCCTTATCATGAGGCCTCACCGTTCAAGATTGGGGACAAAAATGTTGTCATATCTAATGTTTCTTAAGTGTAACCATGCACTACTGTCTAAGTAGTCTAAGGTGCCCATGCCCATGTTGGCTGGTATATAAAATGGTTTTATACTGAGTAGACCAACAGACTGTCTGTAGACATAAAACATGTTGTAAACATTAAATATTATTTTTTTGCAAACGTATTCGCTTCTCTTCTGATTACTGTATTTTCATTGTTTAAGTGAAAGCATGAACTGTATCTAATTCCATTACATTTTTACAAATAACCTGATGTTTAGTTGTACTGTATTGTTGAATGCGTTGCTGCACTGGCCAAATTAATGTGAAATCTTCGCTTGCCTTTAACCAGAGGGAATCTTTCCTTTGTTAAAGTTGGTTTATTCAGAAAGTTATGTTATCTGCCATCCTATGTTATACTGACTGGTGTTTTTTAAAAGACTATGCATGAGGATCAATAAAATAATTTTCTCTTCTGACTGTGTAAGTGTCTTGTACAAAGGCTTCATTCTGAGTAGAAAATGTATAAATGCCATTATAATACAATAATATAGCTATTGTAAAGGGTATACAAACTATTCTATTCTCGGTCTCGGAAAAGACTCGACTTGTTCCGGTCTTGGTCTTGAACTTGGTCTCGACCACCGTTGGTCTTGATCTTGACTCGGTCTCGGCTAGGAGGAGTCTTGGTCTTGTCTTGGTCTCGATTGAGGCGGTCTTGACTACAACACTGCTTGTGAGCACCCTTCAGTAAAGGACATTTTATGATGCAAACCATTATCACCCCAAGTCCACTCTACTGCCCTTTGACACGGCTACACAACGCACTACAGGAGTATAACTACACATTTCTTTCAGAATCAGCAAACAAGTCACAGAATGACCCATAGCAGCTGTAAGATAAGCCTCTGCTTCCACATCTCTGGCTCAGACACCGCCATTAGCTGCGTCTGTTAAGAACTAATCTCAGTTTCCTGATGACGCCTTCACGCATTCACTGCATAGATGCTGAACTCAGATGCAGCATACTCATGCTTCATTATATCCTCCTACTCCCACTTCAGCAGGTTTAATTAAAACACAAATCAGTTCCCTGAAGCTCAGAACAAGGTTTCCAGCAGGCTGCATTTCTCCCACTTTACTGAATAACTCACTGCAAGGCTGCCAAGAAACCCTCTGAAGTTAGTGGAAGACAACCTCTTCGCTCCTGTCAGCCCCACACTTGCCTCGTCCATGGGAGGGAACACTAGAATTGTACTTCTCCTAAAACAGATACTACACGCTCTCCCACTGTTAGTACTCAGTACTTAACACTCAACATTGTTGACAAGTATGTACAGCCTAATACTACTCATTTCCCCACCTCATCCCTACATGTCATTATATTCTTTTAGACACATATGTTGTTTTTCTTCCAGCCCCAACCCACACGATGTTAATAACCTGTTCCGGGTTCATCAATAATCCTTTGTTGACGTCATAGATGATCAATAGTTGTGCGCTGTGTTCACAACCCTCCTCATACACCATCTTGACGGACAGCTTTACGACCACCGTCGCTCTTTAAGACTGAGACTTGCATCCGTCTAATAAGCAAACAGCTCAACTAGCGAGGCTCCTACAGACAGCCAGACCCGACTTACATACATGGGGGCTTGGAGCCCGTTAATACCTGCTGGCAGCGCTGCTTTATGTCGGGGACTGTCTCACACCCTGATTGGGTTCTTCTGACGTAGTTGTGTAATGATACTGAACCTGATGTGTGTCCGCAATACTACACACCTGTTTTATGTACCATGTTCTATTGTTCACTAGTACACACACACACACACACACACACACACACACACACAGACACACACACACACACGCACAGACACACACACACGCACACACAGACACACACAGACACACACACATGGACACGCGGACACACACGCACGCACACACGCACACGCACACACAGACACACACACACGGACACACACACACACGCACGCACACAAACACAAACACACACACAGACACACACGCATACACACACACGCACACACACACACACACGCACAGACACACACACACAGACACACGCATACACACACGCACCCACACACACACACAAACACACACTCGGACGCGCGCGCGCGCACAAAAACGCGCGCACATACACGCGCTCACACCGACACACATAACTCACAGACGCGCGCGCACACAACTCAAAAACGCGCGCGCGCACTTATACACACACACACAGATACAAACACAAACACGCACACACGTGACAAACACACACACTCACACACAAACACGCACACACACGGACACATATGCATACATGCACTACTAATAGTAGTAGTAACAGAAGTAGTAGTAGTCATAATAACAGTACTACTAGTAGTAGTAGTAACAGTAGTAGTAATATTCATAATAACAGTACTACTAATAGTAGTAGTAACGTTAGTAGTAATAGTCATAATAATAGTACTACTAATAGTAGTAGTAATAGTCATAATAATAGTACTACTAATAGTAGTAGTAATAGTCATAATTATAGTACTACTAATAGTAGTAGTAACAGTAGTAGTAATATTCATAATAACAGTACTACTAATAGTAGTAGTAACAGTAGTAGTAATAGTCATAATAACAGTATTACTAATAGTAGTAGAAACAGTAGCAGTAATAGTCATAATAATAGTACTACTAAAAGTAGTAGTAACAGTAGTAGTAATAGTCATAATAATAGTCCTACTAATAGTAGTAGTACCAATAGTAGTAATATTCATAATAAAAGTACTACTAATAGTAGTAGTAACCGTAGTAGTAATAGTCATAATAACAGTAATACTAATAGTAGTAGAAACAGTAGCAGTAATAGTCATAATAACAGTACTACGAATAGTAGTAGTAACAGTAGTAGTAATAGTCATAATAACAGTACTACTAATAGTAGTAGTACCAGTAGTAGTAATAGTCATAATAACAGTACTACTAATAGTAGTAGTAACAGTAGTAGTAATAGTCATAATAATAGCACTACTAATAGTAGTAGTAACGTTAGTAGTAATAGTCATAATAATAGTACTACTAATAGTAGTAGTAACGTTAGTAGTAATAGTCATAATAATAGTCCTACTAATAGTAGTAGTACCAATAGTAGTAATATTCATAATAAAAGTACTACTAATAGTAGTAGTACCAGTAGTAGTAATAGTCATAATAACAGTACTACTAATAGTAGTAGTAACAGTAGTAGTAATAGTCATAATAATAGCACTACTAATAGTAGTAGTAACGTTAGTAGTAATAGTCATAATAATAGTACTACTAATAGTAGTAGTAACGTTAGTAGTAATAGTCATAATAATAGTCCTACTAATAGTAGTAGTACCAATAGTAGTAATGTTCATAATAAAAGTACTACTAATAGTAGTAGTAACAGTAGTAGTAATAGTCATAATAACAGTACTACTAATAGTAGTAGAAACAGTAGCAGTAATAGTCATAATAACAGTACTACGAATAGTAGTAGTAACAGTAGTAGTAATAGTCATAATAACAGTACTACTAATAGTAGTAGTACCAGTAGTAGTAATAGTCATAATAACAGTACTACTAATAGTAGTAGTAACAGTAGTAGTAATAGTCATAATAATAGCACTACTAATAGTAGTAGTAACGTTAGTAGTAATAGTCATAATAATAGTACTACTAATAGTTGTAGTAACGTTAGTAGTAATAGTCATAATAATAGTACTACTAATAGTAGTAGTAATAGTCATAATAATAGTACTACTAATAGTAGTAGTAATAGTCATAATTATAGTACTACTAATAGTAGTAGTAACAGTAGTAGTAATATTCATAATAACAGTACTACTAATAGTAGTAGTAACAGTAGTAGTAATAGTCATAATAACAGTATTACTAATAGTAGTAGAAACAGTAGCAGTAATAGTCATAATAATAGTACTACTAAAAGTAGTAGTAACAGTAGTAGTAATAGTCATAATAATAGTCCTACTAATAGTAGTAGTACCAATAGTAGTAATATTCATAATAAAAGTACTACTAATAGTAGTAGTAACAGTAGTAGTAATAGTCATAATAACAGCACTACTAATAGTAGTAGAAACAGTAGCAGTAATAGTCATAATAACAGTACTACGAATAGTAGTAGTAACAGTAGTAGTAATAGTCATAATAACAGTACTACTAATAGTAGTAGTACCAGTAGTAGTAATAGTCATAATAACAGTACTACTAATAGTAGTAGTAACAGTAGTAGTAATAGTCATAATAATAGCACTACTAATAGTAGTAGTAACGTTAGTAGTAATAGTCATAATAATAGTACTACTAATAGTAGTAGTAACAGTAGTAGTAATAGTCATAATAATAGCACTACTAATAGTAGTAGTAACGTTAGTAGTAATAGTCATAATAATAGTACTACTAATAGTAGTAGTAACGTTAGTAGTAATAGTCATAATAATAGTACTACTAATAGTAGTAGTAATAGTCATAATAATAGTACTACTAATAGTAGTAGTAATAGTCATAATTATAGTACTACTAATAGTAGTAGTAACAGTAGTAGTAATAGTCATAATAATAGTCCTACTAATAGTAGTAGTACCAATAGTAGTAATATTCATAATAAAAGTACTACTAATAGTAGTAGTAACAGTAGTAGTAATAGTCATAATAACAGTACTACTAATAGTAGTAGAAACAGTAGCAGTAATAGTCATAATAACAGTACTACGAATAGTAGTAGTAACAGTAGTAGTAATAGTCATAATAACAGTACTACTAATAGTAGTAGTACCAGTAGTAGTAATAGTCATAATAACAGTACTACTAATAGTAGTAGTAACAGTAGTAGTAATAGTCATAATAATAGCACTACTAATAGTAGTAGTAACGTTAGTAGTAATAGTCATAATAATAGTACTACTAATAGTAGTAGTAACAGTAGTAGTAATATTCATAATAACAGTACTACTAATAGTAGTAGTAACAGTAGTAGTAATAGTCATCATAGCAGAGCAGCTCACCTGTCTTATCCAGTGCAGCTCGGTACCGTATCTCTATATTATGTTTGCAGTACGTCTCTTTCAGAGCTCTCCTTACTGCCATCTCTGCAGGATCGTTGTTAAAGCGCTCTGCGTTATGGATACCAAACTCGTCGTATCCAACCCACTTCCCCGCAGTGCTGTTAAACCTCATAACTTCTATCTTATTGAAATACATAGAGTTTATGTACTCTATGTCAGGAAGCTCAGAGGAGGTGAACACACATGTGTACAGGTCATATTTCAAAAACGCATCTGGAACAGAAAGAGAAACAGGTTCAAGTTACTTAGTTGAATTGTTTTAAAGACAATAATTAAAACCTCTTTTCTAACAACACAGCAGAGTCCATCCAACAGAGACTGATTTACATATTTTATCTCACCTGCTCCATAGAAACCCACGACCAGGAGGGAGCAACACACAACAAGGCAGCATGAAGCCATGTGTCTGTCTTGCTGATGAACACAATAAACTGTCCTCCTTTACAGACTGACTGGTGTGGACTGCCCCCTGGACATAAACCAGTCCACCACCCAATCACCTCACTGGGCTGGCTAGCTCTCCCAACATCAGCCAATAGAAAAAACAGAGGCCTGCCACGTCATCTGTTACCAGGTAGAGGGTAGAGCCTAATGCTGGAAAGGGACAGAAACTCAAAGGTTCGAGCCTGTTCGGGGACTGAGAAGATTTGGCCGGTGACAGAATGACAAGAGGACATGTGTTGTTAGTATAGCGCCCCCTAGCTGCAGGACACTCAACATGTACACAATACACACTCAACATGTAGACAATGCACACTCAACATGTACAAGAACATGTGTGTGTGTGTGTGTGTGTGTGTGTGTGATGGCAGCTCTCGGGGCCACATGTGTAGTTCGTGTTGTGTTAATGTTGTGTGTTGAGGCAGCAGTGCTGGGGCGTCGCTGCTGCAGGACTTCTTGTCAGGCTGAACAGCAGAGGGCGCTCCACAGAGCAGCTGTTAAATACAGGGCGGCCCGCTGGACTCTACCAACTACCCTCCATGTCATGGGGGGGTATTCTTAATGTAGATGTGTTGTGGTTGTGTTGCCTTGGTTACTATCTAAATGTTAACTTGTTGAAGAATTGTGCTGTGTTGTGTTATTTGTAGTTTAGTTGGTAGAGTGTTGTTTGTGTGTTGCCCTTGTGTGTCAGAATGGTGGGACCAGCCAGTACATGTGCGCCCCCTTGTGTTCAGGTTGTTGGGTCAGTTTGGTGTGGTGAGTTTGTTATGTTCAGTGTGTTACTTGGGTATGATGTGAGTGAAGTTGTGTTTAGTTGACCGGTTGTGTGGAATGTGTGTATTCACTAAACAACTGGTGAGTACAACAGCAACACTTCATTGTGTAACATCAGAGGATTCATCTATGGAGCACGTGGAGAGAAGATATGAAGATATGTGCACCACTAAGTAAGTTTAATATAACACAATGAACACGTGTAGGATGGAGCAACAAGAGGTGGGTGGAGCAGCATGACATGACACATGGCGTGTGAGGTGTGGTGTTGTTAGAATAACACAATGAACAGATGTAGGATGGAGCAACATGAGGTGGGTGGAGCAGCATGACATGACACATGACGTGTCAGGTGGGTAAATTAAAACTTTATCTGAATAAGTGACCCGTGACTCCTCGTGTCTACCAGCACCAGACGATGCTGGATCAGCGGACTTTGCATCTGATCCGAGGAGCTGCTGGACGCGAGCCTGCAGATTGTGGAGGACCACAGATATTAAGAAGTGAGTTGTGGACTCGGGCCTCGTGCAGCGGTGTGAGCAAGTATCAGTACCTGATACAGGAGCCGTGTGGGATCCCTATATCCTGCACAGCATTTCTACGTCATACGTCATACGTCAACAGCATGAATGTTATCAGCACATAAGCCCTGCTAGTTGGGTGTGAGATGGAAGAGAAGGAAGAATTCTGGAGGGAGTTGGATGACGTGGTGGAGAGGGTACCCAAGGAGGAGGGAGTGGTGATTGGAGCGGACTTCAGAGGGCATGTTGGTGAAGGGAACAGAGGTGATGAGGAGGTGATGGGTAGGTATGGTGTCAAGGAGAGGAATGTGCAAGGACAGATGGAGAAGGTGGTTGTGGAGTACAACATGTACTGCATATGCCCTCCGTATGTACTCTGTAGTTTTCTACTTCTCTGTGTGTATGAAACTTCCCACTCAATGCAGACACACATACCCATTGTTCTTATGTGCGCCCCCATGGGGTCACATAGCCACGTCATCATGATTGCTTCCCCTTTGCCGCGTCCCAGGCACTGGGACAGCAAAGGTAAGAGTAATGGACCTACAGACACTCACCAGGCACAGAACCTGATTAACTCAGATGTTTTCCTGCATAGCTTTGTCAGACTACACCTTGGTTGGTGCAGGAAACATCGGGTATGACGCGACGGACTGTGCTATAAAAACCACTACCTCCAGCTCAGGGCAGAGCATATCCTCACAGACGAACCTCTGTGTGGCCTTATGTCTCTCCATCTGCAGATGCAATAAAGATTCTCTGTTTGCTCCAATGTTTGTGGGGTGATTGTTCTCCCCAGAGGTTGCTGGGGCAAGAGCCCATTTAAGGATAAAGGAAAATCCACAACAAATTTGGTGTCAGAAGTGGGATCTCACGTCGCCCGCCAGACGGACAACCGGCTGACCGGTCATCTCGGGACGAGGACATAGTCAGCCATCTCCCAATAACCTCAGCAGGTTTGAGGAGAAGAAAGGGAGAGGCGGGTGGTCCGTTTGGTCGGTGTCGCTGAGACCCCTCAGCAAAACCCGGGGAGATTCATCACACGGGTAAGCAGAATTCTTTAAAGGAGGAAATGATCATTTAAAACGCGGACTATTGAAACCAGATGAGGTCGTGCACTGACAATTAGGCGGCTGTTCACCCTCGGTCTCACACTAATAGAAGTGGTCACCTGGTAGGATCAAGTGAACCCAGAAGAGAAAAAAACAGGGAAACAAGGGCAGTAAACTGGCCCCGATAGATATGGAGGGTCCTATCTATCAGACAATGATAAGGAAATATGGTGAAGACTCGGTAAAACATGTTTTAGACTGGATACAGGGTCATGGGTTTCCTGTTGAAGGAACTTTGAGCAAGAATAAACTAATGAAAGTCCGACAGTCCATGGAAAAGGGAAAAGCGAAGGTCTTGGAAAGGAAACAGATTCCTACAACATGGTTAGAGTATATGGCAGAGCAAGAAAGAATTTGGGGAATGTGGGAGAAAGAGTGTGAAAGGAGGGAAAGAAAAAAGCTACAGAGGACTATGACGCAAAACGACGACTCAGACAAAGACCCGTTCTCTCTCACACCTCTCCTAATCCATATCTCTCTCACACCTCTCCTAATCCATAACTCTCTCACACCTCTCCTAATCCATATCTCTCTCACACCTCTCCTAATCCATCTCTCTTTATGAGGGGTTGGACATGTCTGCAGAGCAGGACCCGGTCAGAGAGCAGGGCTGGTACCTCAGCAGGAAGCAGTGACAGCGTCTGTTTGAAGAGCACGGGGTCCAGGGTTGGACCCTCGTTCAGTTCCTAGGGGACTCGGTCCTCATACCTGCTGGGGCCATGCACCAGGTATTTACTGGACACATACACATAACAGCATGTCTACATCAGAATGCATAGTTACACAAGCATGTCTGCAGAACCCTCCTCACTAGCAACATGGAGAACTAATGCGTCCGTCCCTGTGTGGTGTGTCCTCCTGTACTTCTGCTACCTGACACAGATAGCTACGCCAGGTGTAGCCCGAAGTCATCCATCATGTTGTCTGTCTCCCTTTCTCTCTCAGGTTCAGAACCTCCACAGCTGTGTTCAGGTCATCAATGACTTTGTTCCTCCTGAGCACGTAGTCAACTCCTTCTACCTGAGCCAGGAGCTGAGAGCCACTAAGGAGGAGGTCAACTGTGAAGATAAGCTACAGGTAGTGGAGCAGTGTCTTCACATCCGGTCCATGTGCTGTGTTCAGTCGTCACCAGCAGACAAACACAAAACCCAGATTAAACCCGACAACAGTCGGGTGTCCGGGTAGCGTGGCGGTCTATTCCGTTGCCTACCAACACGGGGATCGCCGGTTCGAATCCCCGTGTTGCCTCCGGCTTGGTCAGGCGTCCCTACAGACACAGTTGTCCGTGTCTGCAGGTGGGAAGCCGGGTGTGTATGTGTCCTGGTCACTGCACTAGCGCCTCCTCTGGTCAGTTGGGCTGCCTGTTCGGGGGCGGAGGGCCGGGGGGAATAGCGTGATCCTCCCATGTGCTACCCCCCCCTGGTGAAACTCCTCCCTGTCAGGTGAAAAGAAGCATCTGGTGACCCCACATGTATCGGGGGGGGGGGGGGGAGACATGTGGTAGTCTGCAGCCCTCCCCGGACCGGCAGAGGAGGTGGAGCAGAGACTGGGACGGCTCGGAGGAGTGGGGTAATTGGCCAGATGTAAAAGCGGGAAAATCAAAAATAACAATAATAATAATAAAGGTAAAAAGAGTAAGTAATAATGCACCACAAAGCACCATGCTGTTGTTTTAATACAGCCACAGCTGTTGGGTTTTCCAGCATGTTTGCAAAATTCAGTCCCTGATACTTTACGTAGCAAAGTATATGTGGGCACCCTTCTACTGAGTGGGTCCGGATATTTCAGCCACGCCCGTTGCTAGCAGGTGCATAAAATCCAGCATCCAGCCACACAGTCTCCATAGACAAACAGTGGCAGTGGAGTGGAGGGTCCTTAGGAGCGCAGTGACTTTCAGCATGGCACCGTCATAGGATGCCACCTTTCCAACAAGTCATTTGGTCAAATCCCTGCCCTGCTAGAGCTGCCCCGGTCAATTGTAAGTGCTGTTATTGTGAAGTGGAGACATCTCAGAGCAACAGCAGCTCAGACGTGAAGAAGTAGAACACACAAGACCACAGAACCGGACCACCGAGTCCTGAGGCACGTAAAAACCATGTGTCCTCGCTTACAAAACTCACTACCGAGTTCCAGACTGCCTCTGGAAGCAACGTCAGCTCAAGAACTGGTGGCCTGGGGTGCCTCCATGGCCGACTGACTAGCGTGCATATCACATGGCCACATGGCTGCAACCATTACCAGCTCAAATCCAGCTGGCAGCGTTTGTTGCATGTCTTACCCCTTTCTCTCTCTCTCTCTCTCTCTCCCCCATTTCCTGTCTGCCTCCACTATCACTGTCTAATAAATAAGCCGATGCACACAATGTGCTATGCTGGAGTGGTGTAAAGCACACCACCATTGGACTCACGTTCTCTGGAGTGATGAATCCCGCTTCACTATCCGGCAGTCTGATGGAGCAATCTGGATTTGGCGAATACCAGGAGAACACTACCTGCCTAAATGCATAGTGCCAACTGTAAAGTTTGGTGGAGGAGTAATAATGGTCCGGGGCTGTTTTCCATGTTCTTGCCTCTCAGTTCCACTGAAGGGAAATCTTACTGCTACAGCAGACAATACCATTCTAGAGAATTGTGTGCTTCCAAGTTTGTGGCAGCAGTTTGGGGGAAGCTCTTTTCTGTTTCATCATGACAATGCTCCTGTGCACAAAGCGAGGTCCATAAAGACATGGTTTGCTGAGTTTGGTGTGGAGGAACTAGCCAACATCTTTGGGATGAATTGGAACACCAACCGTGAACCCGGCCTTCTCCCCGACATCAGTGCCTGACCTCACTGATGCTCTTGTGGCTGAATGGGAGTGAATTCCCGCAGCCATGTTCCCAAATCTAGTGGAAAGCCTTCCCAGAAGAGTGGAGGCTGTTACAGCAGCAAAGGGGGTCTCAACACCATATTAATGCCCATGGGTTTGTTGATCAAGCACATATGGGTGTGATGTTCAGGTGTCCACATCCTGTTGGCCATGTAGTGTATATTTGATTGAGCCTGGTGTGTCACCTCTTCACCAACAGGAGATAAATGAGCGATAACGGTAGTCATTTTGGCTGATAAAGTAAATGTGGATATTGCCAGTTATTTTGTATAGAAAAAGGCAAAGTAACACACATTCCTGTCAGTCAGCCAAAGTAGCTGAAGATACTGCAGTTCACAATGGCTGTCAATCACAATGGCTATCTATCAATCACAATGACTATCAGTCACAATGGCTATCAATCACAATGACTGTTAGTCACAATGGCTATCGATCGCAATGACTATCAGTCACAATGGCTATCAATCACAATGACTGTCAGTCACAATGGCTATCGATCACAATGACTATCAGTCCTAATGGCTGTCAGTCACAGTGACTATCAATCACAATGGCTATTAGTCACAATGGCTGTCAATCACAATGACTATCAGTCACAGTGGCTATCAATCACAATGACTATCAGTCACAATGGCTGTCAATCACAATGACTATCAGTCACAGTGGCTATCAATCACAATGACTATCAGTCACAGTGGCTATCAATCACAATGACTATCAGTCACAGTGGCTGTCAATCACAATGACTATCAGTCACAGTGGCTATCAATCACAATGACTATCAGTCACAATGGCCACAACGAGCATCCTCTGCTCGTCTCTTCATCGATGTTTTTTAAAGAAAACTAAACGGTTTGTTTTGGTGCTATTTTCCATGCTACCTCCTCCTCCTCCTCCTCCTCCTCCTCCTGCTAGTTAAGGCCGTCTGTGACTCACCTGGTGGACTGTGCTGTCAGTAGACGGGGTCTGTCAGTAGGACATGACGGCAGCTGTGTTCGCCACACTTTGCACCCACACACCAGCACATGATAGATACAGCCTGCTTCATACCCCCCTCTTTCTTTTCCTCTTCATCTTCCCCCTCCCTCTTCCTCTCTGTCATCCCCTCTCCTAAAATCGTCCACTGTTCAGAAGACCTGTCTACCTTTTTCTGTCTCACCCACTTAGCCTCTATTCTCTTTCTTTCTCATGCTTCAAATCTTTCATTACACAACTTATAGTGTGTGTGTGTGTGTGTGTGTGTGTGTGTGTGTGTGTGTGTGTGTGTGTGTGTGTGTGTGTGTGTGTGTGTGTGTGTGTGTGTGTGTGTGTGTGTGTGTGTGTGGGCCCTGTGATGGCCTGACGGCCTGTCCAGGGTGTCTCCCCGTCTGCCAGCCAATGACTGCTGGGATAGGCTCCAGCATCCCCGTGACCCTGAGAGCAGGATACGCGGTTTGGATGATGGATGGATGATGGATGATGGATGGATGATGGATGGATGGATGATGGATGGATGGATGGATGGATGGATGATGGATGGATGATGGATGGATGGATGGATGGATGGATGGATGGATGGATGGATGGATGGATGATGGATGGATGATGGATGGATGGATGGATCGATGTGGGATGGATGATGGATGGATGATGGATGGATGGATGGATGGATGATGGATGGATGGATGATGGATTGATGATGGATGGATGATGGATGGATATTTCAGAAATGGGAATGAGTCCCCACTCCTCCTATCTCTTGCGTCTGTTTTTGTCTCTATATTACCGTATTGGTCTGAATATAAGAAAGGTTTTGTTTTTTTGTTGTTTTTTTTTCTGGAAATGCGTCTGAAAAGTAGGGTCGTCTTATTTGAGGTCTGGACTTTTAAATGTCAGTATACATTCACAACAGCAGGTGGCGCCAAATATTTGTAAAACAAGTGTTTCGATTCTTACTGAAGCAATCCAGCCCGTTTTTGTTTTTTAATTCTGATTTGTTTCAAGAATGTTCTACAGTTCGACTTGACTTGGATGGTTATTGCAGTTATTGGACCTTTGATAGGCTACATGGTGGTTTTCTTCACTATGAGATGGAGAGTCTAATTGGTATTAGAAACACCAATAGACTACACGTTATTTTAATTTTGATGGTTGTTAAAAACATCAGCCTACCTGGTTTTATTCAATGGTTTTTATTGTCATTATTTTCAAATAAAATAAATTTCTTCATGAAAAAAATGTTGGTTTTCAAAAAGCCTTTTTCCAAAAATGAGTCTTGAAAAGTGTGTGTGTGGGGGGGTCAGTTTATAATCAGGGTCGTTTTATTTTTGGGTTAACACGGTACACTCCCTGTTTTTAACAGCCTTCTTTGACAAGAGTCAGATGGACAGGTTGGACTGTGTTCATGCAGGTCTGTAGAGTCGGATGGACAGACTGGACTGTGTTTCTTTAGGTCTTTAGAGTCAGATGGACAGGCTGGACCGAGTCCCTGCAGGTCTGTAGAGTCAGTTGGACAGGCTGGACCGTGTTCCTGCAGGTCTGTAGAGTCAGTTGGATAGGCTGGACCGTGTTCCTGCAGGTCTGTAGAGTCAGATGGACAGGCTGGACCCTGTTCCTGCAGGTCTGTAGAGTCAGATGGACAGGCTGGACTGTGTTCCTGCAGGTCTGCAGAGTCAGATGGACGGGATGGACCATGTTCCTGCAGGTCTGTAGAGTCAGATGGACAGGATGGACCATGTTCCTGCAGGTCTGTAGAGTCAGTTGGACAGGCTGGACTGTTCCTGCAGGTCTGTAGAGTCAGATGGACAGGCTGGACCCTGTTCCTGCGGGTCTGTAGAGTCAGATGGACAGGCTGGACTGTATTCCTGCAGGTCTGTAGAGTCAGATGGACAGGCTGGACCGTGTTCCTGCAGGTCTTTAGAGTCAGATGGACAGGCTGGACCGTGTTCCTGCAGGTCTGTAGAGTCAGATGGACAGGCTGGACCATGTTTGTGCAGGTCTGTAGAGTCAGATGGACAGGCTGGACCATGTTCCTGCAGGGCTGTAGAGTCAGATGGACAGGATGGACCCTGTCCCTGCAGGTCTTTAGAGTCAGATGGACAGGCTGGACCGTGTCCCTGCAGGTCTGTAGAGTCAGATGGACAGGCTGGACCATGTTTGTGCAGGTCTGTAGAGTCAGATGAATAGGCTGGACTGTGTTCCTGCAGGTCTGTAGAGTCAGTTGAATAGGCTGGACTGTGTTCCTGCAGGTCTGTAGAGTCAGATGGACAGGCTGGACTGTGTTCCTGCAGGTCTGTAGAGTCAGATGGACAGGCTGGACCATGTTTGTGCAGGTCTGTAGAGTCACAGTATAAGAGTTGACTGTTCTTGCTGTCGGGAGCAGATAAGTGTCTAATGGTTGACCTCATTTCAGCCGCTGCTGGCATCATTCTGTGGTAACATGGTAATCTAGGGAAGCATCCCATCAAGCATTGCCTGTCCATACAGACAGTCTTCTACCTGTAGGTAATTATAACAAGATGTTGTATATTGACCCACATTCAATATACATATTGTAAAGACTTGGAGGTACTGTGTGATACAGCCTACATTGTTGCACAGCCTCATTAGCAGGCACTCCCAATTTTAAAAACAACTCAAATTCAGCCAATAAATGATTTGGGGAATTCTTTCTAGGAAGTTTGAACTTTGATGATGTGGAGTGTGAAGAAGGTCCTCTGCCTCCCAGACGTCCATCTTTAACCTCTCTCTTCTCTCCCTCTTTCTGCCCAGGTGAAAAACATTTTGTACCACTGTGTGAAGGAGGTGGTGACCTCCCTGAAGCGGGCCAGTGCTGAAGGAGCCGGGGAAGACGAGAACTCATGACACCCCATCTTCCTCAACCCTCTCCTCCTCAGAGGTCCACATGGGTCATTGCTGGGATCCTTGTAGCTGGTTGCAAAAAAAACAAGTTGTTTCTGAAAAAGGGGATGAAACCACCATCGGCATGTCACCTTCACTGCCTGCTCCTGGTCAGCCGGCTCAGCAGGTGCTGTGAGTTGGCACTTGGTCATGTAATGTAAAACTGTAGCTGTTCTGGAGCTATGTCATGTCATTTGGGACTTTGTAGTGGAACCTTCAACACCGACCTCGTGACCTGAGGCGGGGTCATGTGAGGAGAAAGGCATTTGAGGCATTCTTTTCCAGAAATGAAGTGATGTGGTCAAGAAGGCCTAGTCACAATGGCTTCGTCACATGACCCAACAGCAAACACATCATGTGACCTGAGAATATGCATGGATGGACAAATACAGTAACTGTGATGGTGGTTCACATCATCCCAAACCTTCAGTGCCAAGCGGACTTGGAGCAGAAGGCCTGTGGGCCTGTGGGCCAGACAGCCTTGTGCTTTCTAAGATAATTTTATGGTTTCTCTGTTTTAATGGGCTCAGAGTATCAGTCGGTCGAGAGGAAACCTGGTAAAGAGATGAGGGCTTAAGACTGAAGTGGCTAGCCTTATTAGAAACCACTATATGTTGTGTTTCATGGCATGTGCCAGCATGTCCTCAACGTCCTCTTCTCAGCGGGGTGGAGAGAAGCCCAACCAGCATTAAAAGCAACTTGGCACTATAACTCTAATGAAGACCAATAGTATTTCAGTTTGTACCACACAGGCTGGTGGTAGCGGGATGTCCCTCATAGGGCAAGCGTAGGTGGAAATGAGCCTCGCAGGATGCTGGAGTACTGAGGGAGATGCAAGTAGGTGGCCCCAGGTCTATCAGTCCATGTGTCCTTGAGCAAGGCATGAAACCTCTTCCTGCTCTCTTGTTGTAAGCTGTTCTGGGTAAGTTGTCAGCTAGTGTTTTTAATGTGCTACGCTTATTTCAGGTCTGTGCTCGTGGTCCACAGATAAGTCTCAGACTTGGCTGATCACCGCAGCATCACCAGCAGCAGCAGCAGCAGCAGCAGCAGCAGCAGCAGGAGAACAACTGTGATTTTTACAATGATTAAACCCTGAAAAACGTTTAAAGCTATCAAACGCTGAATCAGTTCATCTGGACACCTTTATCTACCGATACGTTTCATCATCTAGTACCTGTCAGACATCTGTCAATAACATCTGTCAATAACATCTGTCAGACATCTGTCTGACATCTGTCAATAACATCTTTCAATAACATCTGTCAGACATCTGTCAATAACATCTGTCAGACATCTGTCAGTAACATCTGTAAAACATCTGTCAGACATCTGTCAATAACATCTGTCAGACATCTGTCAAACATCTGTCGATAACATCTGTCAATAACATCTCTCAGACATGTGTCGATAACATCTGTCAGACATCTGTCAATAACATCTGTCAGACATCTGTCCTTAACATCTGTCAATAACATCTGTCAATAACATCTGTCAGTAACATCTGTCCTTAACATCTGTCAACATCTGTCAGACATCTGTCAAACATCTGTCAGACATCTGTCAACCATCTGTCCATAACATCTGTCTATAGTAAACGCTGCGTCCAGATGGACTGATTCAACCTTCTGTGGTTTTCTAAGTTGGGTTGCTGCGCATGCGTCAAGACGTGTAACACACAAAGCAGAACATGTCAGAACTCTTCATGAAAGCTCTTTCAGTCCGCAAGCAAACAGCGTCGCTGTTCTCATTTGTTCGTGTGTCTGAGTAGTTGGTCTGTTGTCGTTTCCCTCCTGTTGTGTTTGTTCTTGGCTCTTTTCATACGGAGTAGTTTTTCCTCTGTTGTATTTATTTCATAGTTTTGATATTTCCATGTTATTGAGCTAAAAACATTGATGTAAATGTGACTTGTACAGTTGTGTTTTTGCCACATGGTGTTCAGTTGTGATACGGCTCTACTGTGATGGAGGACACACCAGCTCATGCCTGTAACTTTGGGAAGTGTTGCAGAGCTCTACTGTCCTCATGCCATAAAATACTTTGTATGAAAATGAACTGCCAAACTATTGTAAAGACGGTGTAAAGTTGTATTATGTGAAGACAAGAAGACCTACAAGGCTTATACACTTCAGCATTTTATTAAAACGGTATTCACTGTAAAGTTAAGGCATTTATACAACATAATGTCATTTATTTAAGAAACCTGTCTTGTTTCTCTTTGGTTAAAAAGTTACCATAGTGAACTTTTGAAGTAAATGATACAACAATGAAAAACTATGTTGTGTACATATATACATATATACATTCACTGAGGTATTTTTTAAAACATGACTTGCTTCAATTTCAGATTTTAAGGTGCAAGTGTTACATGCTTTGTACATTGAAGTTCTAAAGGGTTTTACATTTTCCATTAAAATGGATTTATCAACCTTGTGGTTGCTGTGGTTTGCATACCGGCCAGTCAGGGACTGTGTCTCACTTGTCCCAAACCCGAGGAATGGATGTGGACTAACGAGTCAGAGGCTTTGGTACAGTGCAGAGTGCAGTACACTGCTGAACTGATTTCTACACATGACTAGAGTGCTACAAAGGAAGGGACAGGGGTTAGCTTAGCCTGTTAAATTGCTAACTATGCATTATATACTGCATAGCTGATGTTCGAGCTGTACTTTTACTGCTCACCCTTATTACAGCCGGGCAGCAAAAGTGAGCCGGGTGTCTTTGTCCAGTTAGTTTTCCCACTCCTGCGGAATCCCAAGATGTGTTCTCAGGTTAACTGGCAGATTGAATCTCTCCCACACTTCCTGGGTCTTCCTCGAAGTGGACCCCTACATGGAATGCCGTTTCCAATTCAAACTGGCTACTGACCACCACCTTCCCGAGTAACCGAGTTCTACCCTGCTGGGAAAACCCTCCTTCCTGCCGCTGGGATCCATCAGCTCAGAGTTTTGCTTTGAGACCGTCACTGTCAGATGTAATGCATCGCTGTAACCGGTAGTAGGCGTTTCTTGTATTTTGGGGGTGTGTCTTGTACTTTGGGGGCGTGTCTTGTACGTTACGCCCCTGTCCTTCAGTCCGCAGACGTGCTGTTGGGTTTTTAAGCTCTGCTGGGCGTCCAGCACAACGTCTGGACGGACGTCTATCTGTCGTCCTTTTGATGGTACTGAGTAAAACTCGTGTTCGCGAGTATTCTCTCGCAGTACTAGAGCGCCACTTCGTTACCCTGCGTCGTATTGGCTACTGTGAAAGAAGTCTGCGTTTTTATTCAACAGTACCTGTCTGCGGACTGCCAGACAGGGACGTAAGGCACAAGACACGCCCCCTAAATAAAAGGACCGCCCACTTGCCAGTTCGTGCAAACTTCACATTACAGAAACCTTCACATGACATTAAAAAGACCGGGCCGCTCCGTAAGCATTTCACTCCAGGGCAGAAAGTGTGGGGCATAAACCACTTGTCACCCCAACACAGATATTTCTGCCTCCTCCTCATCTAAAACCCAGACTGATGGGACATGTTGTGAAAGCAGGGAACAAAGACGGTGATGGACTTCACTATCTGAGACAGATGTTTTCAAGAATAACTGGTGCCAAGATGAAGGAAGGCCTTTGTGTTGGTCCACAAGTCAGACAGGTCCTCAGTGACAGGGAGGTAGAAGATCTGCTAGTGGGCCAGGGAAAACAGCATGGAAGGCGTTTCAGGATGTTGTGGGGGATTTCCTTGGCAACTACAGAGCACCAAACTCCACTGAGCTGCTGGACAACATGCTTAAAGCACACAAGACCATGAAGTGACACAGGTCTATGAAAATTCCTGTTGTGCACCTCACGTGGACTTCTTCCCTGCTGGACTTGGTGCAGTCAGTGAGGAACATGGTGAAAGGTTTCACCAGGACATTGGACCATGGAAAAGAGGCGTCAGGACAACTGGAATCCATCAATGCTGGTGGACCACTGTTGGACACTGAGACGAGAGGCACCAGGTGCTGAGTACCAACGAAGATCCTCTGCAAAACGTTTTAAGCTCAGCTGAACTAACACCACGTGTCAGCACCATTATGTGATTACACGTTACATCCAATACAAGGTATTTTAATGTTCCTCCACCTTCCTACGTGATGCAGCTTATCTGAAATGATGAATGATGTCTGTGTTCAGCTTAACATTGTCCATCATTACCTCCTTTTTCCAGGAAGCGAGACGTCTGAAAACGTGTCCAGTGTTATCGCCGCCTATAGTCCCGTGTGTACCAGAGAGATCAGGCAGTAAATCAGATACCTCACAGAAGAAGGCCGGCTCATCAACATTCGGACCATAGGAGTGTAACGGGACATGAATAAATGTAGGCAGTTACAAAAACACATCTGCCGTCTGGCTCATTCACAGTACAGACACGTCTGAACGGAACCCCAGTCCTGCAAATCAAAATGGCCGCTCCCCGGGCTTTACTGGGGAAACTGGACTGGAAGATCTGGTTGGCCCCTGTTGAGAAATCACCTTCGTGGTCCTCGTCCTCGGGTCCTTTGATGTGAAGAAAACAGCCACACGTCTTAGGAGATTAAACTGATTTTATTGAGTACAGATCTGGAGACACACTGCCAATCCGTGTGTGTGTCTGACTTCTTTGTGTGCCCTGGTGGGTTATATAGACCCCCCTGCTTCTCCTTTACGACACCTCTGGTCTTGATTATCCTATCAATAGAACCTTTTGGTGGTTGAGCTTTAAGAAGTGCTCATCCTGTTTCAACCTACTGAGCTTAGCAGGGGGTCCTCCTCGTACCAGACACGGTGTCTCTCCCAAGGCCCCAGGGGAGGGCAACCCCCTCCCCTACCCACATTCTTGAGGGAGACCTGCAATATATTTGTCTACATGAAGGTGTCTTCTTCACCCTCTGTTCTGGTTACATACATTGGTTACATACAGAGTAATACAAAATACACTCGGATTATATTTAATATCAATCAACAATTCCCCCTTTAGATCTCCTCTAAGGAGATCACTAAAAGGCTTCTAACTCCTGATCTAAGGGGTTCAGGACAAACAAGGGCATCATAGGGGGCGGTAGTTCCCCGTCTTTATGCTCGATAGCCATGATGATGAGTCGGTTTACCAGGGAACGCAGGCAGGGTATGAAGCAGCAACCGCAAGTTACTAGTATAGCCAGGAACATGGCGAGGGAAAGGAGGAAGGATATTACAACACCCTTCCACTTGCCAAATAGGGAAGCGAGCCATCTTTCAAACGGGTTGGCAATCCCAGAGTACTCATGCATGGTCTGTGATAATGCCCTCAGACCCTCGAGGGCTCGTGTAACAGATCCATCTGGGGCGGTGTTATTGGGAATTAAATTACAACGCTGGTCCCCAAACATAGAGCAAACACTCCCTTTTTACCTCGTCCCTCTTTGCCCGGCTCTGGGTTAAATCAAAAGCCCAGACGCACCCGGTCGGCCACATCACCACGGCCAGAGCCCCAACCGCAAATCTAGTTTCTACATGATGGTGAATTCTTTTGACCGTAATGGCGCAGGCTGCTGGGTCGCCGATCAGCTGGACCGTTCCTCCCGAATCAGCTTCTTCTAGCCGGGTTTGTGATCGTCCGGCCGGGCTCCTCTATGACCTAGGGGAGAGGTTACCAGCACTTTCACCCTGTTCCAAGCTAACAGTGTGTTTTGGTGTTTCGCTGGAATCTGGTCTCTGTTCCTGGGGGGACGTTGCCTCCTGTAGGCCCTCTTGTATAGCGTCTAGGGTCCGTCCGGACTCCTCCGCGACAGCACACTGGCTCCAGTGGTACCAGACTTCTCCTCTTCCTTTCAGCCGGACTGCATGAGACGTCCTCTCTACCACCTCGTAGGGTCCGGTCCACCGGGGCTCCTCCCACTTCCACTTAATGGGTCGCAACAGGATCCACCGCGCCTGGGGGAGGGTGGATTCCGGTGCTGGCGCGCGTCTTTCGCCAACCTGTCGGGAGAAATCTGAAACCAAAGCCTGTAATTCTTTAAAACATGTGCTTTTAGTTCCCCCCGTTGACTCTAGTCCCTCCGTCGAGGCCGCCCCTGGCCCCGGAAACTGTCGCGCCGTCATTAATTCATATGGGGTGAACCCGGTCCTCTGATTGACTAATGACCTAATCGTCATTAGTGCCAAGGGAAGGGCCTCAACCCAATTCATTTTAGTTTGAGCACAAATCTTAGCCAGTTTTTGTTTGAGGTTTTGATTCATTCTTTCTACCTTGCCCTGGGACTGTGGATGGTATACGGTCCCAAAGGCATGTTTCAGTCCTAATAGGCTCTCGACCTTTCTGAGGTCGGCCCCCCTTAAAATGAGATCCGTTGTCGGAGCGGATTTTGGAGGGGAATCCATGTCGAGGTATATAATGGTTAATCAAGCATTTTATAACATCGTCCTTTTTTGCCGGCCATGCCTCCGGCCACCCTGTCAATTGATCCACACACACACACCAACAAATACTGGTGTCCTTTCACCCTCTTGGCTTCCCCCATATCCGTATAATCCAATACCACCTCTTGTCCTGGACAAGAGATCAGGGGAAATCCCCCCATCTCAGGTTTTATGGTGGGGCGTGGATTATACTGAGTGCAAATGGGGCAACTCTTAACGTGGTATTTAGTCATGTCGGTCAAAAAAGGATGCCACCAATGGCAAAGATTTCGATTCATCTGAACAGCCCCTACATGCCCTATTCCGAGTCTTGAGTATATGGTTACCCTTTTTTCCCCTTGTTTTTTTCTTCTTTTTTTTCACTTAATCCTACCAGCACTCTTATTAGTGCGAGACCGAGGGTAAACAGCCGCATTATTGTCAGTGCACGACCTCATGCGCGTTTTTAAATGATCTTACGCGTGCGACGAATCTCCCCGGGTTTTGCTGAGGAATCTCGGCGACACCGACCAAACGGACCACCCGCCTCTCCCTTTCTTAGGTTATTGGGAGATCGGTAACTATGTTCTTGTCCCGAGAAGATCAGTCCGCCGGTTGTCCGTTTGGCGAGCGACGTGAGATCCCACTTCTGACACCAAATTGTGGATTTTCTTATCCTCTTAATGGGCTCTTGCCCCAGCAACCACTGGGACGAACAATCATTGGACAAATATTGGAGCAAACAGAAAATCTCTAATGCATCTGCAGATGGAGAGTCATATAATCACAGAAGTCAGTCTGTGAGGATAAGCTCCGCCCCTATACTGGAGATAGGGGTTTTTATAGCACAGTCCGTCGTGTCATACCCTATGTTTCCTGCATTAACCAAGGTGTTGTCTCACAAAGGAATGCAGGAAAACATCAGTCATGTTCTGTGCCTGGTGAGTGTCTGTAGATTTACTCTTTTACTGCCCCAGGCCGGAGAGGCCCTCATGTTTTAGTGACCCCTAGTTGTTATCTTTACTGCCCAAGGCTGGGGAGGCCCTCATGTGTTAGTGACCATTTGTCGTCTGCAGTGTGTGGGATTTAGTGGCCGTGTGTGTGTCTGCAGTGAATGAGAAGTTTCATACACACAGAGAAGTGGAAAACTACAGAGTACCTACGGAGTGCACATGGAGTACTATTTGTACTCCACAATTCCCCCCTTTTGTTCATCATTGAACACCCAAAGGTAACATAGAAATAATACCAATCAGCACACATAACATGCATATACAGAAATGAGATACAGCCATGAGAACAACCGGAATGGAAAGGGTTAACCAGTGTTCGTCATAAAGTATCATTCAGACGGGGGAGTCGCTGTCATTGGAGGAGGTGTAGGAGGATTCAGAACCGAAGTCCTTGTGGGGGGGCGAGGAAAATCAGTGGTGGAGAGGGGGAAGATGAAACAAGGTCCCCGTCCTGTTGGGCAAGGAGGTGATAATACACGAGCTGAGTAGCAGTGAGGCCGCGTATCACACGCCGAACTATGGGCACGATGCAGCAGGTGAGGAGTAGCAGGACACCCAGGAAAAGTGGTGCTGCTTCGGCCAGGCGAGTAAAAGACATCAGGACCCATTATCTGCATCAGCATCTCCGACATGAACTGCACCGGATCTCTACCGGCCGCTCCACCTTCAGGAATGTTCAGTACATGGAGATTGACCCTCTGAGATCGGTTCTCGAGGTCGTCGATTCGGTCCTGCAGAGACCGGTTTTGGGTTCGGACCATTTTGATGGTGGACTCAGCTGCAGTTAAACGTTCAAAGTTGTCACTGGTTCCAGACTCCACAGAGGCAAGGCGATTTCAGACTCTCAAAGCCAAACCCAAATCTGTGGTCTCCAGAGCTAGCTAGTTGGTGCTAGTCTCATCTAGACAACCAGAGGGTCTTCATGTTGGAGGATTGGCTGGGCCAGGAGCAGACCACCCTGACCTCCTCTCTCACCCGGAAGCTGACCGGGACACCATGGAGACCACCCTTACACAGACACAGCTCCTACAGCCGCGTTATGTGGCGGGTTGCTCTTAGTTCTGTCCAGCCGGGAGGTTGTCTTCCCGTGGAGCATACCCCGGGGCCCTGGACCCGGTACCACGGGAGTGGGGGTGTTACCCAGCCCGCCTGGAGGAGGGGGAGGAGCAGGTGGTGACAGTATCTGGAGGGAAAAACTTTCAGAGAGAAACTGCACAACACTGAAAACACTGTCATTCAAGGATTCTGAAGATTCGTAGTCAACGTGATTCAGTGTTCTTCAGATACTTCCGCTATGATCCAAGTTGGTATCCGTTTGTTTCTTATGAAGTAAAAAATCAAAAAAAAAAACTGTACAGAAGAAGGCTCACAACCATTCTAGATTTCAATTCCTCATTCCCACTACCCCTCTTATTACACAAGAACAGAACACATTATGTCAACCCATTTAACCATGAAGGAGAAGAGAAAAAAAATGAAAGTATGATATGATCAGTTTGTATGTTAGTTGTTAGTAAACCCCAAACAATTTCATGCAGTCAAATTAATCGGACTTTCATTTCATCCAAGCTGTTTACAAATGTTCTGAAGTCTGTAATGTTGTACTTCTCTGAAATAAATTCTCTTTAAAACTAAAACAGATGAGGGATGATAAAGATAGTTGTTGTCTCAGATCCTGAACGTCCAAATAAAACCTAAATGAATAAAACCATAAGGTATCTTGTAAACCATTGAAACAATGAGCTGTTTGAAGACAAGAAACAAATGCCCCCCACCTTAACTAAATGAAACAACAAGAAGCCCCTTTCAAGGCCCCAAAAAGAGGGGTGGGGTTTCAAAGAAAAGAAATGCTCAATTAACAATACAAAGAAATTGATGTAATCAGTTAAAACCAAATAAATCAAACCAAAAATGAGTCTTATGAGGAGGCTCAAACTCACGGTAAAAAATAACATAAACATGGCCATAGCATAGACCTTTAAAACGCAGGACTCAGTAGGTTTCATTCATATTCAAATAAAATGTAATCGTCCTCCACACAAGAAATTGTCAAAGAAATGAATACCCTCTTTAAAAAAACGAACAACATCCTAAAATTCACACCTTAGTGTTGAAAAACAAAAACAAGTTCAATTTAACACAGAGGAAAGTCAACATAAAGACAAATGAACCAATGGGTGTCTTCAAATGGAAAGAGAAACAACAACAGCTTAAAACAACATAACTGTGGTTTACACTGTCCCTGTTACTCTCAAGGCAACCCCCCCCCATCCATCCCCCCAAGGTGTGAAGTGGGTAGGCAGTTGGTTCCCACCAGTTATTCTTTAAAACAAATCCCAGTAACAGAAAGAAAAACAGAATAAGTAAAATTAAAAATATTGCAGCCGTGGCGTTGGACATAACAGAGTTCTGCTTAACAGTTCAGGAAATAAAGCAGGGACAGGAAATCCTTCGGTTTAGGGGAATCCTAAAAGAAGTGAGGACAGGATCAACTTCAACTGAAAAACACACCACAAAAACTTTTCAATGTAACAAAAACAAAAAACAAAAACCAAATGGATATATCACATTTCATATGAGGTACCTCAGAAAGAAAAGAAATAGATTTCTTGAAAGGATTTAAATAATTATTGCTTCAGGTTGGTGACTTTCTAAAGCCAGTTGTTTGTCACACAAGAACAAAAGCCGGGTTGGGTCTGATAAGGATGCTAAACGAGGTGGTCTCTGAAAACCCCCTCTCACACCCCAATTGTCAGGAAAACAAAGGTTTGGAAAAGCCAAAACAAAACCTCCCCCAGCTTTTATATCCCCATTTAAGCCCCTCTCAAGGACTTGCAACTTCTAAACAACACAAAATGGCCAGACGGACAAACACCACGGAACAAACTATGAACACACACACAGACAAGTCATGTCAAACACAAAAGCCAATCAGGGTCCGTCAAGGTGCGGTTTGGTACCAATGGTTTCGCGTCATAGTCCTCTGTAGCTTTTCTCTTTCCCTACTTTCACACTCTTTCTTTTCCGAGTATTCAACATTATTCCGACCAGTACATCTATTTGTTCCCGTAAGGACTTCCACCGGGGCTTCTCTTCACCCTTTTCACCCGCCACAAATACCTTCCCAACGGAACGGCATCCTCCGCCTTTCTCTCTCTCCCCTTATAACAGCTTCTTCTAACCTCCTTTGTTCTTCCTCCCTTCGTCTCGCCTTTGCCTTGGGACCCTCATTTTTTTGGTTCGTCATCATTTGTATCAGTATGTCGCTCTGCTTCTGCAGGGACTTCCACTGCGGTCCGCCACCCCTTTTTTCTCCTTCTTCTTTTTCCATTCTACCTTTTACGTCTCCTGTCTGTCTGTTAGGGACTCCAACCCTCTATTTTATTTAATCTATCCTTTAGGGACTCCAACCCTTACTCTTATTTACTCTATTGTTCAGGGACTCCAACCCTTACTCTATTTAATCAATTGTTCAGGGACTCCAACCCTTACTCTATTTAACCTATTGTTCAGGGACTCCAACCCTTACTCTATTTAACCAATTGTTCAGGGACTCCAACCCTTACTCCATTTAACCAATTGTTCAGGGACTCCAACCCTTACTCTATTTAACCTATTGTTCAGGGACTCCAACCCTTACTCTATTTAACCAATTGTTCAGGGACTCCAACCCTTACTCCATTTAACCTATTGTTCAGGGACTCCAACCCTTACTGTATTTAATCTATTATTCAGGGACTCCAACCCTTACTGTATTTAACCAATTGTTCAGGGACTCCAACCCTTACTCTATTTAACCTATTGTTCAGGGACTCCAACCCTTACTCTATTTAACCAATTGTTCAGGGACTCCAACACTTACTCTATTTAACCAATTGTTCAGGGACTCCAACCCTTACTCTATTTAACCAGTTGTTCAGGGACTCCAACCCTTACTGTATTTAACCAATTGTTCAGGGACTCCAAACCTTACTCTATTTAACCTATTGTTCAGGGACTCCAACCCTTACTCTATTTAACCAATTGTTCAGGGACTCCAACACTTACTCTATTTAACCAATTGTTCAGGGACTCCAACCCTTACTCTATTTAACCAGTTGTTCAGGGACTCCAACCCTTACTCTATTTAACCAATTGTTCAGGGACTCCAACCCTTACTCTATTTAACCAGTTGTTCAGGGACTCCAAGCCTTACTCTATTTAACCAGTTGTTCAGGGACTCCAACCCTTGCTGTATTTAACCAGTTGTTCAGGGGCTCCAACCCTTAGTCTATTTAACCAATTGTTCAGGGACTCCAACCCTTACTCTATTTAACCAATTGTTCAGGGACTCCAACCCTTACTCTATTTAACCAATTGTTCAGGGACTCTAACTCTTACTGTATTTAACCAATTGTTCAGGGACTCCAACCCTTACTGTATTTAACCAGTTGTTCAGGGACTCCAACCCTTACTCTATTTAACCAATTGTTCAGGGACTCCAACCCTTACTGTATTTAACCAATTGTTCAGGGACTCCAACCCTTACTCTATTTAACCAATTGTTCAGGGACTCCAACCCTTACTCTATTTAACCAATTGTTCAGGGACTCCAACCCTTACTGTATTTAACCAATTGTTCAGGGATTCCAACCCTTACTGTATTTAACCAATTGTTCAGGGACTCCAACCCTTACTGAGCTCTAAGCTTCCCTCCTTTGGGGGTCCTCAATTCCCCGGGAGAGTTTTCCCAGCCTTAACCTCACCCCCTCGTCAGTGAGTGGGTGCGCCACTACCTAGCATCTTTGACAGAGGACTCCAACCTCTTCTACCGATTATCCCCTTTTTACTCTTACCGTAGGGGACTCCAACCCCTCCTTTTTTGTTAAACTGGTCGCCTTCTCCTTCCCGAGCTTAGTACAATTTAGTAATTCAGTCCAATATGCAGATTTCGTTAAAACATGTTCTGCTTATCTTATTCGTGTTGTGGGTCGACCCCAAGCTCGGGAGGTGTCGGCGGGCCGCCACACTATCCAATTAGGACCGCTTCTTCACATCCCGGACGAAGCCCCCAATTTGTTGAGAAATCACCTTCGTGGTCCTCGTCCTCGGGTCCGTTGATGTGAAGAAAACAGCCACACGTCTTAGGAGATTAAACTGATTGAGTACAGATCTGGAGACACACTGCCAATCCGTCGTGTGTGTCTGACTTCTTTGTGTGCCCTGGTGGGTTATATAGACCCCCCTGCTTCTCCTTTACGACACCTCTGGTCTTGATTATCCTATCAATAGAACCGTTTGGTGGTTGAGCTTTAAGAAGTGCTCATCCTCTTTCAACCTATTGAGCTTAGCAGGGGGTCCTCCTCGTACCAGACACGGTGTCTCTCCCAAGGCCCCAGGGGAGGGCAACCCCCTCCCCTACCCACATTCTTGTGGGAGACCTGCAATATATTTGTCTACATGAAGGTGTCTTCTTCACCCTCTGTTCTGGTTACATACATTGGTTACATACAGAGTAATACAAAATACACTCGGGTTATATTTAATATCAATCAACACCCCGCTGAGCAACCTTTCTTTTCTGGGTCTAATATGTTTCTTGTTAATGTATGACGTCAGCGGACAGAGATTATTTTTTTCCGCTTTTCCTCCCCAATTGTACCTGGCCAGTCACCCCACTCTTCCGAGCCGTCCCGGTCTCTGGTCCACCCCCTCTGCTGATCCGGGAGGGCTGCAGACTACCACGTCTCCTCCCATACATGTGGAGTCACCAGCCGCTTATTTTCACCTGACAGTGAAGAGTTTCACCAGGTGGACGGAGCGCGTGGGAGGATCACGCTATTCTCCCCAGTTCCCCGCCCCCTCGAACAGGCACCTCGACCGACCAGAGGAGGCGCTAGTGCTGCGAGCAGGACACATACCCACATCCGGCTTCCCACCCGCGGACACGTGTCTGTAGGGACGCCCGACCAAAGCGGACAGAGATTTTAAATGAGACAACACTTCAGCTTGTTTGAGCACATGGCTCATCCACGCACATTGCAGCTGGTGAAAGTAGTGTCGCCACCTGGCGGAGGTAAACTAGGATGCATATCGAGTTTGAATAGTAGCGGTGTACACCCAAAATGCCCTTGTAAAACATTGATAAGAAGAATAAAAGTTAAAAAACAAAACAGGAGTCCCAGAGTCTCAACTGCCCAGTGCTACACACTGAAAAAAGTAAAACATGGCTGTTGTTCATGTGATGCATTTTTCCTGATTGTGATAACCTACAAATATTAGATTGTTTATTTGACCTAAATGTTGTGATTTAAGCTTATAGATCAACTTATTTTTTTTGTTTGATTCAATATAAAATGTCGAAATGCCCTTTTTTAGATTGAGCGTGTTTCGCGCATGCGCTTTCTCTGCTCGGCCCGTCAGGCTGTAGCACGTGTCTTTCCATCCGTCATTTCAATAAGAAGAAGAAGAAGAAGAAGAAGAAGAAGAAGAAGAAGAAGAAGAAGAAGAAGAAGAAGAAGAAGAAGAAGAAGAAGAAGAAGAAGAAGAAGAAGAAGAAGAAGAAGCAGCGAGTGCCTTTCTTGCCGAGGTGAAGAGACTTGAAACTGGTAAGGGAGGTATACGAAACTAAACACGTAAACATTAACCTTCACTCTTGTGGAAAATGTATAGCTCATACAGTTTGTAGTAGATATAACCTGCAGTATCCGAAGGAGGTAAAAGTACTTTTGAAGTCATTCAGAAGGTGTTCATGGGCCTAGATGCAACAAAAATGACGCTCAAAGTTGAACGTTTGTGCAACCTTCTACACAGCCAGTATTGAAACCAAGCTTTGCTGAGGATTTACAATAATGCTGATGACCCTTGTCCTTTAGGGGGTACTGTAATTAATCCAGTCTGGGGATTGCAGTTTTCCTCATACCAAACCTGATCAGTTAATGAGCTGTTTAAGAGTCAAATGCATTTGACTGGTAGCACCACTCGAATGCAAATGTCATGCTCATGTTTTTTTTATTTAATGAGATGCTGCTTTATGACTGTTTTTAAGTGTTTCCTACTGTGTTGACTACATGTCATGATCAATTTAATCCATTCATACATTGATACATATTCATACATTAATTCATACATTAAGCCATGCATACGTTAATTACTTCCTGTATCAAATATGGACACGCCTGCACAGAAACATTCAAAACACAAATATTGAATTTTTGTCATTGTTGAGGGAAAATATATTGGAAATAAAAATATATATCTGTAACTGTCTGTGTGGTCTCGGTCATTTATCAATCATGTTTTAATTACAGCTTAGAATTTATAAGTAATGTCAAATTAACTCATTTTTAAAAAAATGAGTTAATCTAAAATAATATTGAGGCGAATTCCACTAGTGTTTCTGCTCCGAGGGTCATTCACATATTACCCACAATGCAACTGAGCTGTCGATGTTTTGGTTATGTTGTGGGATATGGACCATGTTAAAAACGGACATATCTGTTACAGATAGCGGTGATGTGGTGGAAGGTGATGGGGACGTTATGAGAGAAGCTAGATTAGATAACACGCTACTTCCCACCATGAGGGTAAAGAGTACGCAAATAGATAGGCTCGCTTCGATGGCAGAGAAAAGGGGCGGAGCTAAGACCCATACACACTTGTGGCTGTTTTGATTTGCTTGCCTTGCGGTCATTAAAAGCTGACTTGTTAACTCTGGAAGGGTGTCTAAGAAGTCTGTTATTTAACCACGTCACAATATATTTTTTGAATCTAATATTAGCATTTTTTTTAAATTGAGGTAATTTAAAATAATCAGATTTCTCTGATCTTTTAACCTATAAAAATCAATTGAATAGAGTAAATATTTCAGGTTGAAGAGAATGGATTATTTACATTGAGATAATGAAGGCAATCTGTTTTTTTTCAATTGGCTCAAATTAAAGTAATTAGCTTGCCTGAAGTTAAAAGAGAAGTTTGCTTGGATTTAAAAAGATTAAATTAGACTGAGTGTTTTTTTTTAGGTTGAGCCAATGTCAAATAGTTTGTGTGATGGATTACTCTAATTTGACTAGGTTAAACCAACAAATTACTTTTTTCAGTGCAGAGTCTCCACTACCCAGCACCACGCTAATGGAGACTGTGGTGTATTGGATCGAGCACTCGGTGCTCGATTGTGTTGGACTGTCACCACTACTGAGTTCTGTAATACACTGGTCGAGCCTAGTAGTGTGTGATGTCTCCGCCAGTAAAGATCAGACTTGTGCCGCATCCTCGTCTCCGTGTACTTATATATAATAGTGATTAAGTTAGTAACCCACGAATAGTAACACTACAATAGTGTACATAAGAGAAGTCACAACATGGTGTCAGAAGACGGAGTTACGGTATAATTCGAGGGCGGTACTTCAACGAGTTCGCGGGTAGCTGAGGCAGCTAGCTAACACGTGCTAGCCTGCGCACAAATATGGAGCAGTTCAAGCCGCCACCACCGCTGATCCTTACCGGGAATGTCGCAGAAAACTGGAGAAGATGGGAGCAGCGTTTCCAGCTGTACATGACCGCCTCAGGTGCGTTGGATAAGGAAGAGACGGTTAAAATAGCCATTCTGCTTCACACCATCGGCGAGGAGGCGCTGGAAGTGTATAACAAACTCACCGTCATCCCAGAAGGAGACGACGAATCGATGGAGGACGTTCTGAAAGCCTTCAAGGACTACTGCAGCCCTCGGAAGAACGTCGTGTTCCAACGCCATCAATTCTGGTCGCGCACGATGTCAGCAGGAATATCGGGGGACAGATTCATCACAGAGCTGCGCCAGAGGAGCAAAGACTGTGAGTTTGGCAGACATGAAGATGACATGATAAGGGATAAATTAGTGTTCAGCATAAATGATGCCCGTTTGAAAGAAAGACTGTTACGTGATAATGAGCTTACTTTGCGCAGGGCCGTAGAGATCTGTAGATCAGCCGAGCTCGCTAAGTCACAAATACAAGCGATGCAGACGTCACATGTGAAATTTAACAGGGACAAGATCCAGTTTAAAGTTGATGCTGTAAAGTACATGGGACACGTCACCACGGCAGCAGGACAGAGAGCTGACGACACAAAGATCAAAGCGATTGTCGACATGCCAACCCCGGAAGACAAACAAAGTCTCCAACGTCTGCTGGGAATGACAAAATTCCTAGCGCAATACATACCAAACGAAGCCCCACTCACGGCACCCCTCAGACAGCTGCTCAAGAAGGATGTAGCGTGGCAATGGTGCCCGCACCACAGCTCAGCGCTAAAGGCACTAAAGACCACCCTCACACAAGCCCCTGTGCTGAGATACTACGATCACAAGCAGCCTCTCACTCTACAAGCAGACTCCTCAAAGGATGGACTGGGAGCCTGTCTGATGCAGGACGACCGCCCAGTGTGCTATGCCTCACGAGCGCTCACCGACACAGAAAAGAGGTACGCACAGATAGAGAAAGAGTTGCTCGCTATAGTGTTTGCTGCTAAGAGATTCCACCAGTATGTCTACGGCAGACCAGTAACTGTCCAGTCCGATCATAAGCCTCTGGAGTTCATCATGCGCAAGCCGCTGAGCAAAGCACATGCGCGGCTGCAAGGTATGCTTTTACAACTGCAGAGGTATGATCTGAGTATAACATACACACCAGGCAAGCACATGTACATTGCCGACACACTCTCACGCGCTACAGCTAGCAGAGAAGGTGACCATATTGATGAAAACCCTTGTGAAGAGAGAGTTGTGTGCCACAGATGCCTTGAGCGAGGAAACACTCAGCCAATTAAAGAAAGCAACGGCAGCAGATAGCGTGCTGCAAGCTGTGTGTGAGAAACACAAGAAAGGCTGGCCCATGAAAAAGAAAAGTTTGGACAGAAAACTACACGCCTATTGGGCAGTAAAGGACATTATAAGCATGGAAGATGACATTGTCTTGGTCGGAGACAAAATCATCATACCCCAGAGCTTCAGGAGCACGATTTCGGAGAAGCTGCATCTTGCACACCAAGGAGTGCAGCGCACAAAAGCCAGAGCAAGAAAGTCTCTCTACTGGCCTGGCATGGCACGAGATACAGAGGCAATGGTGGAAAAGTGCGTGCAATGCCAGCAGCTACAGCCCAAACAGCAGGCTGAGCCACTTATGCCGCATCAGGTCCCAGAACTGCCATGGATGAAAGTCGGAGCTGACATCTTCGAGCTACACGGTCAGTCATACCTGTTGTTAGTGGATTACCTAACCAAATATCCTGAAGTGCTCAACATATCTGACAAAACAGCATACACAGTAATCCAGAAGATGAAGTCTGTGTTTGCCAGACACGGGATTCCTAGGGAGATAGTGAGTGACCATGTCCCATTTGCCAGCTATGAGATGAAGTCATTTGCAGCTTCATGGGAGTTCAAGCTCACACACTCCAGCCCAGGTTTTCCCTCTTCAAATGGCATGGCTGAGAGAGCCATAAAGACAGTGAAACATGCGCTGAAGAAGGCAATGCAGACCGGCACTGACCCACATCTGGTGCTGCTGTCACTGAGGAACACACCGGTGACAGGACTGGACGTATCACCTGCACAAATGTTGATGGGGAGAGTTCTACGAAGCACACTTCCGTGCTCCAGTGCTGTGCTGACACAATCAGTCCCACAGCACATTCACAGCAAGATCCGGAACCTGCAGTTCCGCCAGAAACAACGTTACGACCAGTGTGCAAAGCCCCTGCCAGTGTTGACCCCAGGAGACACCGTACACATGCAAACGCGGCGCGGCTGGGAGCCTGCCGTTGTCATCCGACAGCGAGATGAACCACGGTCCTACACTGTGCACACACTGGCTGGGAGGATGCAGAGAAGGAACAGGCGACATCTGAGGAAGATACATCCGAGCCTATTCAGAGACACGGACAGTGAGGAACATTTTGACCCAGAGGTACAACCCTCACCCTCACAAGCGCCTGTGCCAGTCGACTCACCACCACATGACCTGCCACCACACGACCCTCCTCCGGTGACTACAGGCAGTACACCCACATGCTACACAAAGCGCGGCAGAGCAGTTAGGCGCCCTGCCAGATACAATGACTAACCTCAGGGTTCTTTTGTGTGATCATTCAAGTGTTTATTAAGAAAAAGAAAAAAGAAGGTGAAACAAAGAGTACAAGGTGTGTTTAACCTGAAATGTTGCAAGATTGCTGAATGTTCAAAATGTTTACAGCTAACCACCAGAATGTGAAAAGGAAATGGTTTATGTTGTTTAATGAGAGTCATCTGTCATTTAAAAAAATGCTGTATTAATCATTGAAGTATGCAAGTAGAAAAGACTTGTTCAGTGTTAATGCCATAGTGTTAATGGTTCGGTAAAGGGTCTACTGTTGAAGCAACTGATGAGTAGGCCACATCTCAGTTGGAAAAGAGGGATGTGGTGTATTGGATCGAGCACTCGGTGCTCGATTGTGTTGGACTGTCACCACTACTGAGTTCTGTAATACACTGGTCGAGCCTAGTAGTGTGTGATGTCTCCGTCAGTAAAGATCAGACTTGTGCCGCATCCTCGTCTCCGTGTACTTATATATATATATATATATATATATATATATATATATATAATAGTGATTAAGTTAGTAACCCACGAATAGTAACACTACAATAGTGTACATAAGAGAAGTCACAACAGAGACCTTTCTGGTTCCAGAGTGGTCGGCCTCTGCGCTGTCTACGTCGCCGATCTCCCGAGCGGTGGTCCCGTCCATGCCGCCGAGCTCCCGAGCAGCTGACCAATCCACATCACAGGCCTCCAGGTCATCCACCTGCCCATCCGCCGGGGCTGCTCCCTTCAGTCCTGCATTCTGGTCGTCCTCCAGATCAGTTGTGTCCATCGGTCCAGCCATCGGGCCATCTGCCTAAGATTTCTGACCCCATTCATCCACTCCCAGATCACTTGGTCCTGAAGCCCTACCCCAGACCCCCTCCGCCCACCCTGCTTGGGGCTCCTGCTCCGTTTGTTTGGGATGTCTGGAATCCGTCCACTGAAGGAGTGGGGGGGGGGGGTCCTGTCATGGTTGTGTGGTCTGGGTCATCAAAGCTCCCCATTCCCTGACTAGCATTTCTGATCCTGCCCTACCCTGCTCACCTGCGCCCCGTTTACCTGATTGGCTGCCCAGCAGGTATATTCCCCTGGGTTGCCCCGACTCTTTGTCGGATGGTTGTGTTTAACCTTTGGTGGCCGGATGCTGCACCTCTCGTCTCAAGTCTTCCTTGCTGCCTGAATCTACGTTGCTGTTTTGTAAGTCTGTTTGACTTATTAGAACATTGTTCTAGCCCAGTCTGTCTCCGCTGTCTGCATCCTGGTCCTCAGTTCCTGCTACTAGCATGACACTTAGTATGTTGGTGACGTATATTGGAAACCATTAATGTTGAAAAACAGAAATATGAATCTGAATTTGAGCTCTGACCTTTCCTAAAAAACCGAAAAGCCACATGTTCACCGAAGCTAAAACAAAACACAACAGAATGTTTGTAGTGGTTTATTTTAGAAAGAACAATTTGAATTGGAGAAACAGCAACAGACGACTGGTGATTTAAAAAGGAGCATTAAAATGATTTCCCTGTAATATAGGTCAGGGGAATGTTGTGGGTTGATTTTGATACAAAGTTGTGTTACAGGAGGTGAAGCATCGGGTCACATCAGAATCTGTAGAGCATTAGTAAGAATACGAGCAGGAGGTAATGAGATCCAGCAGGGGGCAGCACTGACAACCTGGGAGAAAACCTTCAGGTGAAAGCAACACACACTGAACTGCCACCAGAAAAACCAACGAGGAAGAAGCGTCACTTCTTGCTTCAGCTGGTTGGAACCAGAACACGCCCTGTTAAAAAAGACCAACGATAAGAAAAGTGGTGAAGAGTGAAGAGACTGAAATACAACCAAACAAGTCTGGCCCACTTCAAGTACTGATGACACCCAACTTAACTATTGTTTCTTCAACTATCTATAAGTACTAATGTGTACAGTGTACTGTCCATGTGTACTGATATGTATAGTGTACTGTCTATATGTATAGTGTACTGTCGAAAAGTACTGATATAGTGTAGTGATATAGAATGTACTGTTTATATGTGTTTGTATTATAATATAGCGATACAGTGTACTGCGTATATGTATTTGTATTATAGTGTAGTGTGTATATGTAGTGGTGTTCTTGTGTAGGGGTATCATAGTGTATATGTGGACTGCTGTGAACCAGTGTAAACCTGGTCTGGACTGATCTAGTGTTACTGACCTCTGGCCTTCCTCTTGTAGTAGATCAGACCTGCCAAAGACAAAATCAAACCCAGAAGCAGACCTGACGCTCCGATGGCGATCTTGTTTCTGTCTGATTGTGACATGGAGGGATCTGGAGAGACAGACACATGTCTCTATCTATAGACACATCTGCATGTTGACCTGTCTCTCTATGTCTTCATCACCTATCCATTGACAGAGACACACATAGATACTCACTCCAGTCCACTTTCTTAGGAGAGGGGAAACTGGCGTGTTCCACCATGCAGGTGATCTTCTCTCCAGACCTGAGATGAAATAAGTGAAGAAGAAGAAAACACAGGAAATAAACAACATATCAACAATAAATAAGACGTGATGTGATTGGATGAGGTAAGTTTGTACTTTCCTGTCTGTCTGCACAGAAACTAGTCGAGTCTGATACTAAACATCAGCCCAGTTTAAAACACGGTATTAATACACAATAAATACTCTGTCGTCCATCTGGGATCTCACCTGTAAAGAGCCACGCATCCCACCTTAAATATACAGCTGGTGTCTACAGAGCAGACACTGAGGAGACACGTTCCACCTTAAACCATCACTTTGTGCTTTGTTTTCCAGTCATTGTGTGTGTGTGTGTGTGAGTGTATAGTGTTAAAGTGTTATGTATGTATTTGGACCGGTTCATTCGGTACTGAGTCTAAGTGTTCTGACCTGGGCGTGTACTCCAGGTGGGAGTGGATCTGGTAGTACCAATCACCATTTGCCAGCTCATCGGTGGAAGTGACGTCAGAGGTCACCGGCTGTCCGTCTCTCAGCCAGGTGACACTGATGTATTTGGGGTAGAAGTTGTAGACACTGCACATCAGCATGGCCGGATGTCGACCACTAGGGGGCGTCACTGAAGTCAGTCTCACAGTGGGCTCAGCTGGTAAAGAATTATTTTTGTTATCATCATCGTCATCATCATCATCATCATCATCATCATCATCATGGCTTGAAATTAACTTTTTGAATCAATGTCAAATGTGTAGAGTTGCTAATCCTGATAGTATATAATGTTTAGGGCCACATGGTGGAGCAGTGGTCAGCGCAGTCGCCTCACAGCAGAAAGGTTGTGGGTTGGAATCCCGGGCCAGTCCAACCTTGGGGGTTGTACTGATGTGTCGTAGGTTAGTTTACATTATTACGACAGCGGCCCCCAGAGGAGTTACCATAAACTGATTTACGGCAGTGCCTAGCAGAGCTGGAATAAAGCATGTTAAACGGCTCTTCTGCGGTGAGTCGCCTCAGTCCAGCCCTCCGCATTGAGGACTAGACTCTGTTATAGCCGGACCTCAAACAGGACTCATGAAAACCCGGCACGTTACTGTAACATGAGACTCATCCTAGATCTGCTGGATGATGCAGATGCAGTAAATTCTGAAGCACTTATTTTGTTCCTAGACTTCTATGAGGCCTTTGACGTGATTGAACTCACGGTTCTGTTACAGTCCGTCGAGGCGTTGGGCTTTGGGAATAACTTTGTTGGCATTGTCAATATGTTTTACAAAGATATGAATAGTTCTGTTATGATGAACTTTAACAGCTGTAAAAGAGTCCAGATTAACAGAGGGCTCCGCCAAGGCTGCCCTGTTCCTCCTCCCTTATTTATGTGAGGGGCTGAATTCTTATCAGTTAATATCGAGAATGATGGACGTTTGGAAGGAATGTCGGGTTTTGGTGGAGAGTTAAAAATCTCACAACTGGCAGACGACACCACTTTGTTTTGAAGGACAAGAAGCACGTGAGGAACTCTGTTACCTCAGGTAACCAGTGTTCCAGGGCCTCGGACCTGCAACTAAATGTGTGCACATGTGGAATGTTGTCTGTGCGTGATTGTAGCGATTGTGTAGTTGGAAACATCCGGTAAAAGAGTCCGTTAAGTATTTGGGAATATATACAACTACACATCTTACAGCTAGACAACATCTCCATTTCTCCAACAGATTAAAAAGACCAAGCCTGTCTTCAGGATTGGTCTTGGAAGGGGTTTCTCTATTTTAGGAGGAGTTCTCCTCTCCAAAGCAGAGGGCCTGTCTCGCTTTGTGGGTCCATCTGTGTCTCTATTGGTTTATGGTTCTACCGCCACAGAAGCAAATAGAACTTTCTTAAATGTCATTTGGAAGAATAAACCACACCAGCTTAAAACATGTGTCCTGTCCAGCAGTGAAGCAGAAGGAGGTCTGGAAGTTCTAGATTCCGTTGATTCTGGTAACACAACACACAAACACGCTCACACTTGTTGTGTGATGGTGAAATGTCCCATAAGTGTTGGACTGGTGTGGAGTCTCGTGACTCTGTCCCTCCTTTAACATGAGACACGTGACCTGGTGCTGTCTTCATCCAGAAGATGTGCTCTTCAACACCTGATTAATTGTGTTACTGTAGATGCAACATGTGTACTCACAAACAGGAGTTGTGTAAATCACTACCTAAGATCCCTGCTTGTCTTCAAGAAGTGAGTCTTTCCTTAAACCTCTCAGCCTTGAAACAACAACACAAGTAACGAGCTGCTGACCTACTACCACACTTGTGTCCTGACAGCCGTCTGTTACTTTACATGTGTACACGTGTACTCCCCTTCTGTTTTGTTGTGTGTCTGTTCTTTGTTTGTATTATGTTGTTACCATTTATTAGGGGTCCAAGCCCCAGGGGCTGGGGACCCCTATTGTTTCTGCTCAGATTTTTATTTTTTATTTTTCCGTTGGTAAAAGTGGTACTGCAGCCTACACCGTAACAGATTCTACAAAACCCTTTGGAGGCCTGGTACAGAACTTCGCACTTACCCCAGATCCAAAACATGACACATGTCAAGCAGTTGGTGGCGCTATTTTGAAGGTCAAGGCATCGTGGCGTGTAACTCCCAAACCGTACATCGGACATGCAAAACCTTTACATCCTCAGATTCACTGAGCATACCTGAATCACGTGGTATAGGCCACGCCCATTTCTGCTGTAATTTCGTTTCGCAAATTTGCGAAAATAGCCAAAACTACTTGTCCGAACTCCTCCTAGGCCGTGCGATCGATTTACACGAAACGTGGCACACATCATCTACAGTCACTCAGGGCAAAAAGTTATCGAAAGAATTTTGATCCGTTGCTCGGTTTTGATTTGACAGATCAATGAACAGTGACTGAAAAACGGTGATTTTCCATGACGGTGCCATAACTCATCAATGCATTGACATATCAACTTGAAATTTTAGACGTATGTCAAGTATTGTCAAAAGATCCTAACCCATGAAGTGCGTTTTATTTGTCCAGTAGGGGGCGCTATAAATTAGAAAAGTTTATATCTCATAATTGAAACCATGGATTTGGATGACATTTGGGGTGCACAATCTAGGATCATACTGGAGTTGATACATGCAATTAAGTCATTACTTTAAAAACGTGGGCGTGGCTTATGACAAAAATGTAAATTTCACCTGCGAAACTTCAAAAATGCCCCAAAATGTCCCCCAAATCCCCTGCACATCCTACCGAGCTGAGATGTTGTGAGCAGATCCAGTAAGTGATGCCAACACTTTGCTGCACTGCAACATATGGTCAATTCAGAAGTCCGTTACTCTATGTTTTTCAAAATATGAAAAATCATAAAACATAAATATTTCTGCACAGATTCATTCAATTGCTACCAACATCGCCACAGACATTCTGGAGAATGAACATATCAAG
>NC_079227.1:40804856-40845875 GCF_029633865.1 Lampris incognitus
CGTCACTGACATGTGCTGCCAGCGGGGACTGGTTTCTGAGAGACATCTCTGCAGCGGCTCTCGTAATTCAAACACTCTGGCCAGCGACCTCCCTCGGGATAGCCATCTTATTTCTGTGTATAAGAGAAGGTGTCTGCACTCCGCGTCCATCTCCTCACAAAGCTGCTCGAACAGGCGCGAGTCAAGGGCGCGTGCTCTGACGTGGTTAATAACTTTAACGACGTCATTCAAAACGCTGTTAAGTTCCGGCGGTATTTCTCGGCTAGCCAGCATCTCCCGGTGAATGACACAATGCGTAGACTCACATTCAGGTGCAACCTCCTTAATCCGAGTAGTTACACCAGACAGCCACCAGTCCGGTCATGGCAGCAGCTCCGTCTGTGCATATGCCGACACAAAAGGACCGGTTCGGTTCTCCTGATATATAATCATCCAGCCACTTGAACAGTTCTGCGGCTGTGGTTTTGGTTGGCAACGACAGTGCACATAACATATCCTCATGCCAGTGTTGTAGTACTCGAGTCCAGGACTCGGACTCGAGTCCGACTCGAGTCCTGATTTTCATGACTCGTGACTCGACTTGGACTTGAGAACTGATGACTCGGACTTGGACTTGGACTCGCGAATTTACTGCATTCGGACTCGGAAGTTGGAGACCCGGACTCTGACTTTTTAATTGATAAAGACTGTTTTTGTTAGATTTTTTTTAAATAATATGCCCTATTAAAATATATTGATAGCTATATTAATACTGTAACATTATTCAATTCCGTGTAAGGGCAGGCACGTGTGTTCCACCTACATGCGGATTCACGTGGCGTGCATACCGTCATGTTCAGTAGCGCCAAGATGCCTAAAGAGACCCCCCGAATTGTGCGCTTTGCTTACACAGATTTTACAACAAATTCCAGCAAGATCACTGCTAGATGTTCGATATGTAAACGAACTATTGAGGAGAAGACCGGGACAACCTCAAACTTCAACAGACATCTGTCAAGGATGCACCCAGAAAAGTAAGTGATATGCAGTCCGCTGATGATATGGTTGGTGATCAGTTACCGTTAGCTAGCTAGCTATCTAGCTACGGTAACAATAGCCTCTGAAGTGACTCAACCACTGGTCCAAGATGTTGGGTCATGTCGTGTGGCGGGTATACCATATCACTAGAACCGTTGGGTTGGGTGGTGCGGCGGGTATACCACGTCACTAGAACCGTTGGGTTGGGTGGTGTGGCGGGTATATCATATCACTAGAACCAAGTGAGACTGTATAGGTAAGTTCATTAACGTTACTGTTAGCATGCTAATGCAGCATTGCACAGAAAAGTCACAGTACGGTTCGCTTTCGGTACGAGCGTGCCATCCATCTCACTAATGATGAGTTGGTAAGTAACACGCAGCGTCTTCGTATTATAGGGAGATTAAAACTGATTTTTCTTATTTATCATTTAGCCAATTACCAAGTAGCATACACTTAACAGAAAAAAACACACCACTCTGAACTACCGTGTTAGCATTAACCTTAACTAGCAATAACAAATCCGCACATGGCAGGTCTCCGCCATGAATATCCTCCACGTGCGGAGAAGGAAGGAGTCTAGCCTATATGCATCCACAAATAATGCTGATAAAATGTGCACAACTTTACAATGCAAATAAGAATAATTGTAGGCTATTACTCGCTAAATGGACTAATTGAAGAAAGCTAATGTGGATGCCGCCACTGGTTTTCTTGAGAGCTGGAGACGGTACGAGATTTGACGGATGTGGCATTTCCCCCCCCCCGATGTACCGGAAACTACCGAACCGTATGGTGATTGGTGACACCGCATAGGCTACTGTAAATATGGGGATATTTTTCTTTGCATATATGCAGCATTGGCTGTGCCAAATTCTAAAAATAGACACGCGCGACGTAGCTTTTGAACAGTACTATGAACTGGCTCTGTCTTCTAACAAAATCACATCCTCCCTGACCCATACAGAATAAACATACAGACTCACGGAGGATAGAGAGTTAAAGCTCAGCTAGGTAGCATGTAACATACTTAAATCAATAATTAAATGACTGGGTTTTGCTAATTAATCCCTGTCCTGTTAGTCTCATAAATTATGTATCTTTTCTCATACTTTTCATTTATCCAGCTAGCTTACATTAGTTAATCTACTAATATGGTAATGTTAGTTATATAGATAACTAAATATGTAACTTAACTGGTTATGGTTCAAACAACTATGTGTATAATGTGTAACATTTGTATTGCACATTGTTATAGCTATAACGTTACACACTTTTTGCTGTGAGAAAGATTACTTGAAACAGTTTGGCATTAGCAAGCTAAAGTGTGTATCCTATCTTCCCCTAGGTTCCAAGAATACCGTGCCTCCACTGCTTCAGTGTGATGCCAGCTGCTCCAGGTCAGAAGACTATCACATCATTTTTAAATGATGGACAGCAAAGGATGTACGACCTCAAACATCCACGTCAGAAGGCTATAAGTGATGCCCTTGTAAAAGATCTAATCATTAAGTGCTGCTTGCCACTCTCCATCGTTGACAACGAGGACTTCAAGCACTTGCTGCATATCCTGGACCCTCAGTACCGGCCCATAGCAAGATCCATAATTTCCTCTGTGACCATTCCAGGAATGGTGGAAGTCAAGAAAGAACAGATAAAGAGCCAGCTGGCAGAAGCATCGAGTGTTGCTGTTACCACAGACATTTGGAGTGATCGAAATATGCGGTCATTCCTTGGAGTGACAGCACACACAGTGGCAATGGATAACAAAAAACAGGAACTCAGCCTTCAGTCATATCTTCTTTCCTGCAAAAGAGTGCATGGGAAACACTCAGGAGAGAAGATTGCAATGATGTTTGAATGCTGTGCTGAAGAATACCTGATTAAGGACAAGATCAACTTTGTCATAACTGACAATGCATCCAACATGAGAAAAGCTTTCCAGGCCAGCTTTCCCCTAGAGGATCCTTGTGATGCTGAAGCTCATGATCCCAGCACATTTGAGGAGGATGATGAAATATGGCAAGACCTGATGCCAGAAGATCAACAGACAGTCAATGACACTTTGGCTGAGAACTGTAAGATGCAGAGACTATCATGCTTCACACATTCACTGCAGTTGGTCATAAAAGATGGTCTGAAAGACAACAGTGGGCTGTCAAGCACCCTAGCAAAGCTATCCCGTGCAGCCAACCTCCTCCACAGTGGCACCTCGTTTAAAGACTGCTTTGAAGCGTGTTTTGGTGATGCAACAATTCCAACAGCGAATGCCACACGATGGAATTCCACTCTGAAGAAGGTGAAGGCTTATGTGCATTTAGACATGCAAAAGCTGTCCAGTGTGTTGGAATCAGAGGGGCACAAAAGCCTTATCTTATCCCCGCGAGAGTATGCTCAGCTTAAAGAACTGATAGAAGTTCTTGATCCGTTCTTAGAGGCAACCAACATAACTCAGGGTGAGACTACTGTCACCGTCAGTGTGATTGTGCCCTGTGTCCTCACTCTGCGCTGTCACCTGCAGGAAATAAGAGGAAAAGCCAGATACTGTGGGCCTCTGGGGAGAGCTCTGGAGAGCTCCTTGAAAACAAGGTTTGCAGAGGTTTTCAGTGCAGTCAAGATACCAGGATGTGAGCCAGCTGAAGGAAGAGGCCCTACCAAATTTCCTTTCACCAATGCCTACTTCATAGCATCTGTGTTGGACCCAGCATTTGGCTTCCAGTGGCTAGAACATGATGTGCAGCTGGACAGTGATATCAAAGATGTGCTGAAGACTGAGATCAAAGGTGAGAAATGTTTTGATTAATGTTAGTTAAGTGATTAACTATTTGATTGTTGGGATGTTTATATCATTGAAGGTGTTACAATAAAGCACATAGGCGTGTCATTTGTCATGTAGGCCTAGTCAATAACATATTTGTAATGAGTCCCCCATGCCCCCCTCTCATTTCAGAGTATATAAAGGCAGAGGGTGACAAGCAAGCGGTATCAACAGCAGATGCAGTGGAAGCAACAGGACCAGGGGAAGGTGAACTTTCAGAGTCTCCTCCTGAGAAGCAGTTGAGAATGTTCTCCCACTACAGGAGGACTCCCTCCTCCACCGAGAAGAAGCCGTCTGGCCAGGCTCAGTTGACTGCATACCTCGACTTGATCGCCGAGCAGGACTCTGACTCAGTCCCGTGCCTCAGGTTTTGGCAGCAAAACAAATCCAAATTCCCTACCCTCTCTATCAGATTGCCACACAGGTATTCTCTATCCCTGCCTCCAGTGCACCCATTGAAAGGGTATTTAGTCATGGAGGCATTTTGATGAGGCCTCACCGTGCAAGGTTGAGTAGTTCCATGCTGTCAGATCTTATGTTTTTGAAATGCAACGTGAATGCTTAAAACTAGTGCCACCAGCCTTTTGTTCCTAACTATTCCTGAGAGACAATGTCTTTTGACTAGTTTTTATGAATGTATTGTATGCTGTGGAACTTACTTCTGTATACTGTTTCCACCATTTGCTAATATCATGCTATTCACAGCTATCAATGTGTTTTGAAGCACATCCAGTGTTCAGAATGTCAAAGAAATTCAGACTGTTCTAAAAATGTGTGTGTGCGCGCATGCTTGCGCGTGCATGTGTGCGAGTGTGTGGGTGTGCATTTGTTTGGCTATCGTGTCACAAAGTAATTAAACTCCCTTTGAAATGGTGACAGCTGTGTCCTTTTTGTTTAATGTACACCTTTTTTATTTGTATGTCAGATCTTTGACTGTGCCCGAGTGGATCAATGGAGCCATCTTGGAACTCGACTCAGACTCAACCTTGATGACTCGGACTCGGACTAGGGTAATAGGGACTCGACTCGGACCCGGACTCGACTTTTCTTTGGTGACTCGGACTTGGACTTGGACTCGAACACTGGGGACTCGAGACTCGACTCGAGACTCGAGGTTTAGTGACTCGACTACAACACTGGTGTCTAGATATGAGATGTGAAATGTGTGTCTAGATATGAGATGTGAAATGTGTGTCTAGATATGAGATGTGAAATGTGTGTCTAGATATGAGATGTGAAATGTGTGTCTAGATATGAGATGTGAGATGTGAAGTTCATTTAACCAGTCTACATATGCTCACGTTTACAGAGAGGTTTAAGGTGCCAGCTGTTCCCCTGCCTTGTTGGTAAAATCAGCATTAGGCTTTATTAACATGTGATTTAATTGTTCTGTAAAGATCCTGAAAGTATCAGTGTAAAAGGGGGAGATGTAGTGAGCAGGTTTTGATATGTAATGAGCGCGCATGCGCGAGTGTTGGGACTTGAAGACATGCCTAGTAAAAGGTCAACGTTATGCCTTGGTCTCCGGTCCATTCATGACTAATATCAGTACTATAAAGTACAAGACAACATGCACCCCCAAACAAACTCTGGGGACCGTCATTGATGAGTCCTGCTGGCAGCCAGAAGACACCAGGGTCTTTCTTGTGGCATTCCATCCAGCCCAGCAGCACCGTCAGGGACTCCTGCTCAGCAAATTTTTTCCCCTAATTTGTGAATAGTTGTACATTTTAAGACTGTCGCTTAATTATTAATTATAATAAAAGAAAAAATTCAGTCCTTTGTTGCCCGTGAAATGTTTGTTAACCCTTTTATAAATGGTTGTACTTTAGTTGTAAATAGTAAAAAGAATAGATAACACATATAACAAAGTAACAATATTTTAATTTATAAAACATCTAACGTTTTGCACAATAAACTTATTCATAACAATTAATACCCACACAAAGAACAACAACCAATCAACGCCTGTCTCTCATTCTGGCTCCAGTAAACAGTTGCTGGTTGTCTTCACGGAGTGAGATGAACTGCTCAGTTTGTTCCTTGCTGCCTTAAACAAGCTGACATGTAAAGCATGTTGTGTGTTATGTCACCAGACAGAAGGCTTCTTATGGACTACATTCATCATAATTAAAACCTTTAACTACACTTAACGGTTTTACAGTCTGGAAATAAGGCAGGACTCACAACTTAACCTGACATTAGTTCATCTTGGTGCATTGATGTAGATAATATGAAGTATCAATAGTCTATAAAATGTCCCGATCATCTTAGATATGAGTCCAGCTTGTAAAGTGGAACATGGGAAAGTGAAGCGTTATAAGGCTTCAGTTCAAAGCTGAAACTGAGGCCTCACATCGAGCCGTCGGCTAGCATGCTAGGTGGCTACATGGAAGCAATACTAACCTCACGTATTCTAACAGACATTTTGAGCTTTTAAGCTCCCCTGAAGTTTAACATATCTGCCCTTAGATGTTCAAATGAGTAGAAACCCAGTACTTACATTTATAAGGGAAATCTTGCTCGGTGCTTTGAACAGACATTCGTCCGCCGCCCATTATTTATTTATCTTTATTTGTTGTTGGTGAGGAGAAGGGGCGGAGCAGCGGCGCGCAAAGCATCTTGGGATATGGAAGTCCGCGAAGGATAGTAGCGGTGCATCCATAGACATATAAAGAGTAGACGCCGCATTGGCTGTTGGGGCGCGAGAAATACGGCCGCCATCTTGGACCGGTCATCCTACGAGTTGCCTAGCAGCAGAATACACGACACGACTGAGAAAGATGGCAGAACACTGTTCAGCATATTCCTGCTCCAATCGACGGACCGTGGAAAACAGGGCTCGGGGGATTACTTTTCACAAGTAAGATTGAACATCACTATTGGTTGTATTTTGTGAATATAATATTACTGTACTGTATTTATGTCCAACTGCGAAATCGTAGCCAGCTAGCTAGGCTATGCTCAGTGCCGGTGTTCACCCGGCTATGAACTGAGACTTTATAAGTCATATTCCATAACACTGACTTTACAGCTGACAAAAGAATGCTATTGTACAGATAAAACAATATTAACGTTACTGGTATTATATTGACCAGCGAATGTTACACAGGTGGCGCAGCACAGACTGTATTATTCACATGTCATCCATCCTAACAACAGGAAGATAGGGGAGAACCGCGCCCAAAGTAACACGCCGCCAAATTAGCACAGAGCTTTTTTCCAAGGAAACCAAACAGGACGTGACGCAATGAAGTCAGTGTGTGTGTTTATAAGACCTCTCCCTCCCCCCCCCCCAAACACTGGCGCGATACGCAGTTGTTTAAAACAGTTCTAGAGCGGAAGCTGTCCTGTGACGTGTGCCGTGCGAGCCTCGTCAGAGATGCTGCTGTGCCATCATCACGTGACGAGAGCTGCCCACCCGCCACCTTGTGGCCCTGCAACACAACGGCGGGCGGCGGCCTAGTGACCCATCACAAGGCACAGGGAAGGTTGGGTTTCATTATCTTGTTTTAACACATACTTTAATCTTTGTGTATTAAAGTTGCTTTGTTCTTTGTTCTTACTTTCTCTGTTCTGTAAAGTGTCTTTGAGCGCTGTGTAAAGCGCTCTATAAATATAATGTATTATTATTATTATTATTATTATAATTATTATTATTATTATTATGAGGTGCTGAGAGCTGCAGAGAGGGTGGTTCGCCAAGCTGCAACAAAGCAAACTCCAAAGCTGTCTACAGTCACCCACATCGTCCGAGAGGAGACTGGCACGGAGGAGGAGGTTTCTCTGCTTGGGGAGACACACTGAGGAGACACCGTTTGGCATCGACAACCACCACTACAACTTGTTGTCTTTGGTTGTGTCTGTGTTTCTCAAGATACGGTGGCACCACATTGCAAAACTCACCTCTCTTGACCTGCAGAGAGTGAGCACGAGAAAGAAACTCTGCAGAACAGGTCTCTTTCAAGGGTTTTAGGGGTTTCATGTCAAACTTTAATTAGCAACTTTTATTCTTTCCCCTACGTTGTTATGCTACATTGTTTATATATTTATCTCTCTTTAAAATATATATGTATATCTGTATTTATCTTTTGTTATTACATCATACTATTGGATATAATTACGATATTATTACAGTATTAAACCACTTTATTATACACACACACACACACACACACTGTATACTTCCTACCCTCACATGTAAATATTTTGTGTTGTTGTCAGTGTTTACGTTTGTCCATTGTGTGTAATGTACTGGTCACCTATGTAAGCAACTTTGTACATGTGTAAATATGGTTTGGGGCGGGGATTTATATATATTTTCATTTTCTCTGATATATAACATATATTGTTGTTATATATACTGTAGATATATAATGTGTTCATATATTGTTTATATATTTATATAGCCTAATCATGTATTGTTTCTTCAACTTATTAAAATAGCTGACTTTACTGCCACTATCTGCTTCTGCCTCTCTATCATATTTTAGCTTGTGTGTCTGTGTGTATATATATATATATATATATATATATATATATATATATATATATATATATATATATATATATATTTTATAGTGAGTGTTTTGCTAAATACCGTATTGTTCCGAATATAAGACGACCCTGATTATAAGACGACCCCCCCTTTTTCAAGACTCATTTTTGGAAAAAATACTTTTTGAAGAGCAAATATTGGTTTTATAAAGAAAAACATTATATTTGAAAATAATGATAATAAAAACACATCGAATAAAACAAGGTAGTCTGTTTAACAGCTTTTAAATAAAATTTTGTTTTCAATATATTTTAGATGAAATTGTCACATTTAAATAAAAAAATGTAAATACATTTGTAAATGAATGACTTATGGTATTTAAATAGCATACAAATGAAAATAAACTGTAGTCTATTGAGACTATCCATCTCCTAGTGAAAAAATAACCATTTCAACATTTCAATAACTGCATTAACCATCGATGTGGTCTGATTTTAGAACGGTCTTGAAACAAATCTGACTGAGTGAGAATGTATATTGACATTCAAAAGTCTAGACCTCGAATGTAAGACGACCCCCCCTTTTTCATACGTATTTCCAGGGTAAAAACCCCGTCTTCTATTCAGAACAATACGGTAGCTACCTGTCATACATCACATATATCATATATCAGAATATTCTATTACTGTTAAGCCAACTATGAACATTAAAATACGTCGAACCATGTGTCCTGTATCATAGCTACATACATGACGTTTTCAGCAACAAAAAAGGCGTGGAAATCAGTTTGGTATTCAGCGAGTTATGATTGATTAACTGCGCTGACAGTTCATTGCGCCTGCCAAACGCATTACACTGAGTGGAGCGGGTGACCGGTCCAAGATGGCGGCCCCACGGCTCGTCAGCGCCAATAGGCAGCAGCGGTCGATGCGGCGTCTACTCTTTATATGTCTATGACATCAGAATCTGTAGAACAATTAGTAAGAATACGAGCAGGAGGCAATGAGATCCAGCAGGGGACAGCACTGACAATCTGGGAGAAAACCTTCAGGTGAAAGCAACACACACTGGACTGCCACCAAAACAACCAACGAGGAAGAAGCGTCACTTCCTGCTTCAGCTGGTTGGAACCAGAACACGCCCTGTTAAAAAAGACCAACGATAAGAAAAGTGGTGAAGAGTGAAGAGACTGAAATACAACCAAACAACTCTGGCCCACTTCAAGTACTGATGAAACCCAACTTAACTATTGTTTCTTCAACTATCTATAAGTACTAATGTGTACAGTGTACTGTACATGTGTACTGATATGTATAGTGTACTGTCTATGTATATGTATAGTGTATGGTCTATATGTACTGATATAGTGTGGTGATATAGAGTGTACTGTTTATATGTGTTTGTAATGTAGTGATGTAGTATACTGCGTATATATAGTGGTATTATAGTGTACTGTGTATATGTAGTGATATTATAGTGTAGTGTGTATATGTAGTGGTATTATAGTGTAGTGGTATTATAGTGTAATGTGTATATGTGGACTGATGTGAACCAGTGTAAACCTGGTCTGGACTGATCTAGTGTTACTGACCTCTGGCCTTCCTCTTGTAGTAGATCAGACCTGCCAAAGACAAAATCAATCCCAGAAGCAGACCTGACGCTCCGGTGGCGATCTTGTTTCTGTCTGATTGTGGCATGGAGGGATCTGGAGAGACAGACACATGTCTCTATCTATAGACACATCTGCATGTTGACCTGTCTCTCTATGTCTTCATCACCTATCCATGGACAGAGACACACATAGATACTCACTCCAGTCCACTTTCTTAGGAGAGAAGAAACTGGCATGTTCCACCATGCAGGTGATCTTCTCTCCAGACCTGAGATGAAATAAGTGAAGAAGAAGAAAACACAGGAAATAAACAACATATCAACAATAAATAAGACGTGATGTGATTGGATGAGGTAAGTCTGTACTTCCCTGTCTGTCTGCACAGAAACTAGTCGAGTCTGATACTAAACATCAGCCCAGTTTAAAACACGGTATTAATACACAATAAATACTCAGTCGTCCATCTGGGATCTCACCTGTATAGAGCCACGCATCCCACCTTAAATATACAGCTGGTGTCTACAGAGCAGACACTGAGGAGACACGTTCCACCTTAAACATACAGCTGGTGTCTACAGAGCAGACACTGAGGAGACACGTTCCACCTTAAACATACAGCTGGTGTCTACAGAGCAGACACTGAGGAGACACGTTCCACCTTAAACCATCACTTTGTTCTTTGTTGTCCAGTCATTATGTGTGTGTGTGTGTGTGTGTGTGTGTGTGTGTGTGTGTGTGTGTGTGTGTGTGTGTAAATGTGAGTGTGTAGTGTTAAAGTATTGTGTATGTATTTGGACCGGTCCATTTGGTACTGAGTCTAAGTGTTCTGACCTGGGCGTGTACTCCAGGTAGGAGTGGATCTGGTAGTACCAATCACTATTTGCCAGCTCATCGGTGGAAGTGACGTCAGAGGTCACCGGCTGTCCGTCTCTCAGCCAGGTGACACTGATGTATTTGGGGTAGAAGTTGTAGACACTGCACATCAGCATGGCCGGATGTCGGCCACCAGGGGGCGTCACTGAAGTCAGTCTCACACTGGGCTCAGCTGGTAAAGAATTATTTTGTTATCATCATCATCATCATCATCGTCATCGTCATCATCATCATCATCATCATCAGGACTTGAAATTAACTTTTTGAATCAATGTCAAATGTGTAGAATTGCTAATCCTGAGAGTATATAATGTTTGGGGCCACATGGTGGCGCAGTGGTCAGCACAGTCGCCTCACAGCAGAGAGGTCGTGGATTGGAATCCCGGGGTAGTCCAGCCTTGGCGGTTGTACTGATGTGTCGTAGGTTAGTTTACATTATTACGACAGCGGCCCCCAGAGGAGTTACCATAAACTGATTTACGGCAGTGCCTAGCAGAGCTGGAATAAAGCATGTTAAACGGCTCTTCTGCGGTGAGTCGCCTCAGTCCAGCCCTCCGCATTGAGGACTAGACTCTGTTATAGCCGGACCTCAAACAGGGCTCATGAAAACCCGGCACGTTACTGTAACATGAGACTCATCCTAGATCTGCTGGATGATGCAGATACAGTAAATTCTGAAGCACTTATTTTGTTCCTAGACTTCTATGAGGCCTTTGACGCGATTGAACTCACGGTTCTGTTACAGTCCGTCGAGGCGTTGGGCTTTGGGAATAACTTTGTTGGCATTGTCAATATGTTTTACAAAGATATGAATAGTTCTGTTATGATGAACTTTAACAGCTGTAAAAGAGTCCAGATGAACAGAGGGCTCCGCCAAGGCTGCCCTGTTCTTCCTCCCTTATTTATTTGAGGTGCTGAATTCTTATCAGTTAATATCGAGAATGATGGACGTTTGGAAGGAATGTCGGGTTTTGGTGGAGAGTTAAACATCTCACAACTGGCAGACGACACCACTTTGTTTTGAAGGACAAGAAGCACGTGAGGAACTCTGTTACCTCAGGTAACCAATGTTCCAGGGCCTCGGACCTGCGACTAAATGTGTGCACATGTGGAATGTTGTCTGTGCGTGATTGTAGCGATTGTGTAGTTGGAAACATCCGCTAAAAGAGTCCGTTAAGTATTTGGGAATATATACAACTACACATCTTACAGCTAGACAACATCTCCATTTCTCCAACAGATTAAAAAGACCAAGTCTGTCTTCAGGATTGATCTTGGAAGGGGTTTCTCTACTTTAGGAGGAGTTCTCCTCTCCAAAGCAGAGGGCCTGTCTCGCTTTGTGGGTCCATCTGTGTCTCTATTGGTTTATGGTTCTACCGCCACAGAAGCAAATAGAACTTTCTTAAATGTCATTTGGAAGAATAAACCACACCAGCTTAAAACATGTGTCCTGTCCAGCAGTGAAGCAGAAGGAGGTCTGGAAGTTCTAGATTCCGTTGATTCTGGTAACACAACACACAAACACGCTCACACGTGTTGTGTGATGGTGAAATGTCCCATAAGTGTTGGACTGGTGTGGAGTCTCGTCACTCTGCCCCTCCTTTAACGTGAGACACGTGACCTGGTGCTGTCTTCATCCAGAAGATTTGCTCTTCAACATCTGATTAATTGTGTTACTGTAGATGCAACATGTGTACTCACAAACAGGAGTTGTGTAAATCACTACCTAAGATCCCTGCTTGTCTCCAAGAAGTGAGTCTTAAATTAAACCTCTCAACCTTGAAACAACAACACAAGTAACGAGCTGCTGACCTACTACCACACTTGTGTCCTGACAGCCGTCTGTTACTTTACATGTGTACACGTGTACTCCCCTTCTGTTTTGTTGTGTGTCTGTTCTTTGTTTGTATTATGTTGTTACCATTTATTAGGGGTCCAAGCCCCAGGGGCTGGGGACCCCTATTGTTTCTGCTCAGATTTTTATTCTTATTTTATTTTATTTTTTTATTTTTCCGTTGGTAAAAGTGGTACTGCAGCCTACACCGTAACAGATTCTACAAAACCCTTTGGAGGCCTGGTACAGAACTTCACACTTACCCAAGATGCAAAAAAATGACACATGTCAACCAGTTGGTGGCGCTATTTTGAAGGTCAAGGCGTTTTGGCGTGTAACTCCCAAACCGTACATCGGACATGCAAAACCTTTACATGGACAGATTCACTGAGCATAGCTGAATCACGTGGTATAGGCCACGCCCATTTCTGCTGTAATTTCATTTCGCAAATTTGTGAAAATAGCCAAAACTACTTGTTCGAACTCCTCCAAGGCCGTGCGATCGATTTACACGAAACGTGGCACACATCATCTACAGTCACTCAAGGCAAAAAAGTTGTCGAAATAATTTTGATCCGTTGCTCGGTTTTGATTCGACAGATCAATGAACCTTGACTGAAAACGGTGATTTTCCATGACGGTGCCATAACTCATCAATGCATTGACATATCAACTTGAAATTTTAGACCTATCTCACATATTGTGAAAAGATCCTAAACCATGACGTGCGTTTCATTTGTCCAGTAGGGGGCGCTATAAATCGGAGAAGATTATATCTCATAATAGGCACTATGGATTTGGAGGAAATTTGGGGTGCGCAATCTAGGCTCATACTGGAGTTGATACGTGCAATTTAGTCATAATTTAAAAAGTGGGCGTGGTTTATGACAAAAATGTTAATTTCACCTGCGAAACTTCAAAAATGCCCCAAAATTTCCCACAAATCCCCTGCACATCCTACAGAGCTGAGATGTTGTGAGCAGATCCAGTAAGTGATGCCACTTTGCTGCACTGCAACATATGGTCAGTTCAGAAGTCCGTCACTCTATATTTTTCAGAATATGAAAAATAATAGAGCATAAACATTTCCGCACAGATTCATTCAATTGCTACCAACATCGCCACAGACATTCTGGAGAATGAAGATATCAAGGGGGTCAAAGGTCATTCTAATCGGTCAAAACATGCATCCACAACAATGTACAATATATGCCTGTACAGTGTACAATATACCTAATACTTTTTATTTTCACACATATTTGATCAAACTATTCCAAAATATTTGACAGGACACGTGACACTACCAGCATGACGTGTGAATGTGTTCAGATGTTTATCAGCGACGGTTTTTGTGTTATAAGCGTTTAAAGTATAAGGGACAACATGCAGCTCTTTAGCAGCAGCTATGCTATTGGTTCAAGGTGGCGGATCTTGTTCACAGCAACTCCCATTAACACGAAACTTGGTCCACCAATAAGTCATGACGCCCTGAGGTTCTGTGCATTATTTACTGTTAATTGGCCACTAGGTGGCGCTATGCTGCAAAATCATGAAATGCGCTAACATTTTATATCCAAACTACTTGTAGCCTGTCAGTGTGATCAAACTGAAGCTTTGCAGCTAGCAGCTATGTACTCTTGTGAGCACCCTTCAGTAAAGGACATTTTATAATGCAAACCATTATCACCCCAAGTCCACTCTACTGCCCTTTGACACGGCTACACAACGCACTACAGGAGTATAACTACACATTTCTTTCAGAATCAGCAAACAAGTCACAGAATGACCCATAGCAGCTGTAAGATAAGCCTCTGCTTCCACATCTCTGGCTCAGACACCGCCATTAGCTGCGTCTGTTAAGAACTAATCTCAGTTTCCTGATGACGCCTTCACGCATTCACTGCATAGATGCTGAACTCAGATGCAGCATACTCATGCTTCATTATATCCTCCTACTCCCACTTCAGCAGGTTTAATTAAAACACAAATAAGTTCCCTGAAGCTCAGAACAAGGTTTCCAGCAGGCTGCATTTCTCCCACTTTACTGAATAACTCACTGCAAGGCTGCCAAGAAACCCTCTGAAGTTAGTGGAAGACAACCTCTTCGCTCCTGTCAGCCCCACACTTGCCTCGTCCATGGGAGGGAACACTAGAATTGTACTTCTCCTAAAACAGATACTACACGCTCTTCCACTGTTATTACTCAGTACTTAACACTCAACATTGTTGACAAGTATGTACAGCCTAATACTACTCATTTCCCCACCTCATCCCTACATGTCATTATATTCTTTTAGACACATATGTTGTTTTTCTTCCAGCCCCAACCCACACGATGTTAATAACCTGTTCCGGGTTCATCAATAATCCTTTGTTGACGTCATAGATGATCAATAGTTGTGCGCTGTGTTCACAACCATCCTCATACACCATCTTGACGGACAGCTTTACGACCACCGTCGCTCTTTAAGACTGAGACTTGCATCCGTCTAATAAGCAAACAGCTCAACTAGCGAGGCTCCTACAGACAGCCAGACCCGACTTACATACATGGGGGCTTGGAGCCCGTTAATACCTGCTGGCAGCGCTGCTTTATGTCGGGGACTGTCTCACACCCTGATTGGGTTCTTCTGACGTAGTTGTGTAATTATACTGAACCTGATGTGTGTCCGTAACACTACACACCTGTTTTATGTACCATGTTCTATTGTTCAATAATACACACACACGCACACACACGCACACACACACACACAGAGACACACACACACACACACACACACAGACACACACAGACACACATACAGACGCACACAGAGACACACAGACACACACACATACAAACACACACACAGACAAACGCACACAGACACAAACACACACACAGACATACAGACACATGCACACACACACACAGACAGACACACACACACACACAGACACACACACACACGCACACACGCACAAAAACACACACACAGACACACACACAAACACACAAAGACACACACACAAAAACACTCACACACACACACAGACACACGCACACAGACAAAGACACGCACACGCACACACACGCACACACACATACGCACACACACAGACACACACACCCAAACACACAAACACACAAAGACACACACACAAAAACACACACATAGACACACATACAGACAGACACACACACACACACACACAGACACACGCACACAGACACAGACACACACAAAGACATACAGACACACGCACGCACACACACACACACAGACAGACACACACACACACACACGCACACACGCACAAACACACACACACACAAAGACACACACACAAAAAACACACACAGACACACACAGACACACGCACACAGACACAGACACACACAAAGACATACAGACACACGCACACACACACACACATACAGACACACGCACACAGACACAGACACACACAAAGACATACAGACACACGCACACACACACACACAGACAGACACACACACACACACAAACAAACACACGCACAGAGACACACACACGCACGGGCGCGCGCGCGAACGGACGCGCGCGCACACGACACACAACTCCAACGGGCCCGCGCACAACTCACAAAGACGCACACAGCGTGACAAACACACACAAACGTTTGCGCACGTACACGCGCACACACCGACACACACACAACTCACAGACGCACGCGCGCACACAACTCACAAACGCGCGCGCGCACTTACCCACACAGATACACACAAACACACACACAGACCCACACACGGTGACAAACACACACACGCGCGCTCACTTACACACACGGATACATGCATGCATAATAATAGTACTACTAAAAGTAGTAGTAACAGTAGTAGTAATAGTCATAATACTAGTACTACTAATAGTAGTAGTAACAGTAGTAGTAATAGTCATCATAGCAGAGCAGCTCACCTGTCTTATCCAGGGCATCTTGGTACCATATCTCTATATTATGTTTGCAGTATCTCTCTTTCGCAGATCTCATCTCTGCCATCTTTGCAGGATCGTTGTTCCAGACCTCTGCGACATAGATACCATAATCAGTGTATCCAACAAACTTCCCCACAGTGCTGTTAAACCTGACATATTCTATCTTATTGAAATACAGAGAGCGTATGTACTCTATGTCAGGAAGCTCAGAGGAGGTGAACACACATGTGTCCAGGTAATAATTCAAAAACGCATCTGGAACAGAAAGAGAAACAGGTTCAAGTTACTTAGTTGAATTGTTTTAAAGACAATAATTAAAACCTCTTTTCTAACAACACAGCAGAGTCCATCCAACAGAGACTGATTTACATATTTTATCTCACCTGCTCCATAGAAACCCACGACCAGGAGGGAGCAACACACAACAAGGCAGCATGAAGCCATGTGTCTGTCTTGCTGATGAACACAATAGACTGTCCTCCTTTACAGACTGACTGGTGTGGACTGTCCCCTGGACATAAACCAGTCCACCACCCAGTCACCTCACTGGGCTGGCTAGCTCTCCCAACATCAGCCAATAGAAAAAACAGAGGCCTGCACGTCATCTGTTACCAGGTAGAGGGTAGAGCCTAATGCTGGAAAGGGACAGAAACTCACAGGTTCGAGCCTGTTCGGGGACTGAGAAGCTTTGGCCGGTGACAGAATGAAGAGAGGACATGTGTTGTTAGTATAGCGCCCCCTAGCTGCAGGACACTCAACATGTACACAATAAACACTCAACATGTACACAATACACACTCAACCAGTAGACAATACACACTCAACATGTACAAGAACACACACACACACACACACACACACACACACACACACACACACACACACACACACACACACACACACACACACACACACACACACACACACACACACACAAGCCAAGCGCGAAGCAAGCCCAATAATAAAAGCGACACATCAGTTTGACGCTGAATGGCGGAAATAGGTATAAATGTCCCAAACTCTTAGAGGGATTTATTCATGACGTCATGGACAACAGGGGGGACACGTCACTGTTTTAGGAGAAGTCAAAGAGGGAGGGGCCTCAGTACGTTACTACAGCACGACTCTTTACACAGTACTTCCTGATCTGCGTCACATAACGCAATGGCGGCTCATCAGTGTGTGTGTGTGTATATGTGTGTGTGTGTGTGTGTGTGTGTGTATATATATATGTGTGTGTGTGTGTGTGTATATATATATGTGTGTGTGTGTGTGTGTGTGTGTGTGATGGCAGCTCTCGAGGCCACATGTGTGGTTCGTGTTGTGTTAATGTTGTGTGTTGAGGCAGCAGTGCTGGGGCGTCGGTGCTGCAGGACTTCTTGTCAGGCTGAACAGCAGAGGGCGCTCCACAGAGCAGCTGTTAAATACAGGGCGGCCCGCTGGACTCTACCAACTACCCTCCATGTTATGGGGGGGGGGTTTCTTAATGTAGATGTGTTGTGTGTGTGTTGCCTTGGTTACTATCTAAATGTTAACTTGTTGAAGAATTGTGCTGTGTTGTGTTATTTGTAGTTTAGTTGGTAGAGTGTTGTTTGTGTGTTGCCCTTGTGTGTCAGAATGGTGGGACCAGCCAGTACATGTGCGCCCCCTTGTGTTCAGATTGTTGGGTCAGTTTGGTGTGGTGAGTGTCATGTTCAGTGTGTTACTTGGGCATGATGTGAGTGAAGTTGTGTTTAGTTGACCTGTTGTGTGGAATGTGTGTATTCACTAAACAACTGGTGAGCACAGCAGCAACACTTCATTGTGTAACATCAGAGGATTCATCTATGGAGCACGTGGAGAGAAGATATGAAGATGTGTGCACCACTAAGTAAGTTTAATATAACACAATGAACAGATGTAGGATGGAGCAACAAGAGGTGGGTGGAGCAGCATGACATGACACATGACGTGTGAGGTGTCTTGTTAGAATAACACAATGAACAGATGTAGGATGGAGCAACAAGAGGTGGGTGGAGCAACATGACATGACACATGACGTGTGAGGTGTGGTGTTGTTAGAATAACACAATGAACAGATGTAGGATGGAGCAACAAGAGGTGGGTGGAGCAGCATGACATGACACATGACGTGTGAGGTGTCTTGTTGTTAGAATAACACAATGAACACATGTAGGATGGAGCAACAAGAGGTGGGTGGAGCAGCATGACATGACACATGACGTGTGAGGTGTCTTGTTAGAATAACACAATGAACAGATGTAGGATGGAGCAACAAGAGGTGGGTGGAGCAACATGACATGACACATGACGTGTGAGGTGTGGTGTTGTTAGAATAACACAATGAACAGATGTAGGATGGAGCAACAAGAGGTGGGTGGAGCAGCATGACATGACACATGACGTGTGAGGTGTGGTGTTGTTAGAATAACACAATGAACACATGTAGGATGGAGCAACAAGAGGTGGGTGGAGCAGCATGACATGACACATGACGTGTGAGGTGTCTTGTTAGAATAACACAATGAACAGATGTAGGATGGAGCAACATGAGGAAACCAGATGAGGTCGTGCACTGACAATTAGGCGGCTGTTCACCCTCGGTCTCGCACTAATAGAAGTGGTCACCTGGTAGGATCAAGTGAACCCAGAAGAGAAAAAAAGGAAAAAACAGGGAAACAAGGGCAGTAAACTGGCCCCGATAGGTATGGAGGGTCCTATCTATCAGATAATGATAAGGAAATATGGTGAAGACTCGGTAAAACATGTTTTAGACTGGATACAGGGTCATGGGTTTCCTGTTGAAGGAACTTTGAGCAAGAATAAACTAATGAAAGTCCGACAGTCCATGGAAAAGGGAAGAGCGAAGGTCTTGGAAAGGAAACAGATTCCTACAACATGGTTAGAGTATATGGCAGAGCCAGAAAGAGTTTTGGGAATGTGGGAGAAAGAGTGTGAAAGGAGGGAAAGAAAAAAAGCTACAGAGGACTATGACGCGCAACGACGACTCAGACAAAGACCCGTTCTCACCCACCTCTCCTAATCCATCTATCTCACCCCTCTCCTAATCCATCTCTCTCTCTCACACCTCTCCTAATCCATCTATCTCACCCCTCTCCTAATCCATCTCTCTCTCTCCTCCGTGGTGCCGCAGCGGCTTCACCCCACCAACCTGGGCAACAGGGCAGACCCGGGGACCGTTCACGACGTCAGAACACGTGGCAACACGTCCAGCCCAGCGGCCCCCAACTGGGTGACGGCTGCTGCTTCACATGTGGCCAGCCCGGTCACTGGGCTAAAGACTGTCCACTCCATCGAGGGTGCAACCAAGGGCGTGGCAGAGGCCGAGGATGGGGTCAGAGCAGACCACAGGGCGGAAGGGGACGGAGCAACGGACCTTACGACCAGCGGGCCCCACGGGGAGGCTCATACCGGGGCTCGGACTGACAGGCGACACGGGAGGAGGAGGAGGGGGTCCTGGACACATCTGCTGCCACATCAGGTCGTATGACTGCACAGACACAACCACATACACTGATTAGCAATGAAGACTCTGCTTTGCTGTTAGCTTCCCCAGTTGGACAGCATGTCTCTCATGAGCCAGCTTTCCCAAAACTGCCAATGATAACCTTGCGTCTTGTAAATGCTGAGCTGCCTTTCTTGTTGGACACGGGAGCCACACGAACGGTGGTGAGAACCGCCGATGGCCCGTCCACGGTACCACGGAGCGGCCAAACGGTCCTCTCCACTGTTGCGAGTGGTACGTGTGTCGCGGAGCCATTATCCGTCCCTGTGCGCCTCGCTTGCCTGGACGACAACTCATCGACAAAATTGCCTGTTTAGATTTCTGATAACTGCCCATTTAATTAGCTGGGTAGAGATGGCATGATCCAACTGGGCATCTCTGTTGTTTCCACCCCATCAGGGCTGCACATCACTTCGCTACCAGCAGCGAATAGTTTTCTGCATACACATAACCCCGCCCTCCCTCTACGGGTCTACATGTGGGCTCCTACCGCCTCCCAATACACACAGCGGCTCTGCTCCCTTGCTCACACACCACAACAGGGGGCGCATCGACTTACATGACAGCGGACAACCTACACTGCACCGCTCATGTCACCCTCACATCCGACTCGAACTACGAACAGCGCTGGCGCAGCCATGGAACACGAGAGCAGGGGATGAGTTACGACATTTCTATTGGGCATCAGAATGGGGTTTCCTCACGTGCGCATTAGACACCGATCAGACTGCGCTGTTTTCGGTTGATGACGAGGTCCCGCACGTCTCCTTGGTAAAACCACGGGGTTCACAGTGGAAAGATACGGGTCCACTCGCGCGACAAGCTTCTCTGGCGTCAGACTGGCTTCACGCGACTGGTCCCCCTCACTAAAATGGTACCGGGTAGACCTCAGCGCCACCGTTGCGGTGACGCCACGAATGTTGGCTCTTTCCTCCACCTCACCGTCACTGACTGAGGCCCATACACTGGCACACACACACACACACACACACACACACACACACACACACACACACACACACACACACACACACACACACACACACACACACACACACACACACACACACACACACACCGCACTTGCTCCGCAGCTTCACAACATCCACCAAGGGCTTCACACCCTACGCAGAGCAACACTGCAGACGCTGCAGGATTTGCGCACAACACAATCCACACAAACAGATTGCCCAGAGCAGCGCAGCCCCCCCCCCCCCCCCCCCCAACGGGGCCATTCCACCATGTAGTGATGGATTTCATTGCGTTAACGCCATGTGAAGGGAAAACATATTGCCTGGTCATGGTGGACATGTGGTCCAAATGGGTGGACGTGTTTCCATCAAAACGTGCCTCGGCCTCGGCCGTAGCAAAAGCCCCCCTCACCGAAATTCTTCCCCGGTGGGGCATCCCCAACAAACTCAGCAGTGATAACGGCAGTCATCTTGTCATGTCAACAAGTCTCGGCATAGATCTGAGACACCATTGTGCTTATGACCCGGCGAGCGGCGGGGCAGTGGGAAGGGAGAACGGCGCACTAAAAAACAAACTGGCCAAGTGCTGTGAGGACACCGGACTGTCTTGGGTCAAATGTCTCCCACTGGTACTTATGTACATGCGCATGCGACAAAGACACTCCAGAGCAGGGCTTAGTCCTTCTGAGATTCTCATGGGACGGCCTCCGACCATGGGAACGGGCCCTGCACCGGGAGCTCTTCCCCAAACCGCTCTTTACGAGCATGATGTGCTGCAGTCCTGCTGTAATCTCTCCTCTGCTCTTTCCCAAGTCTCCCGACAGGTGGAGCTGCTCTCCCCACCCCAGCTGAGAAGGTTCTCCATTCCTACCTCCCCGGCGACTGGGTCATCATCCGGTGTTTCCGGAGAAAGACCTGGCGGTCCAACAGATGGGCGGGTCCATTCCAGGTGTTGTGGACGACGCAGACGGCCGTCCAGGTTGCTGAAAGAGCCACGTGGATACGCGCCACCCACTGCAGACCAGTCCCAATTCCAACAGACGACACCTCCGTTGCTGACCCCGAAGGAGAGAATGCAGAACCCTCAAACCACTCCAGTTCCCCAGTGGCAGACTCAGCAACGAGCCAAGAAGCGAAGTGCTCCATGGGGCCCCTTCAGGACTAGCCTACGGAGCCCTTGGGACCCCTTCCGGCAGTTATGGGAACTTTTGTTATTCTGATAAATGTCGATGGATATAACAATAGCAACCAAAACACATTTTTGTTATTGAAAGTGACTGATGTTATTTCTGAATATAAGGAAGTCTCTCATACTGACTTTATTCTGATTGGTGGAGACCTAAATTTGACGCCTGATGAATGGCAGGACACGTGTCCTTCTAGATACAGTACTAACCAGTATAATAATATTTATTTGATTTTATTGACTCCAAGGCTCTAACAGATGTTTGGAGAGACAGGAATCCAGATGTTAGTCAATGTTCCTGGGTTAAACCAAACGGCAGTTGTAAATCCAGAACAGATGTATGGTTAGCAACATCCCACATTGTAAAGTATGTGTCAGACGTGTCAACTTCTAGCGCTCCCTTGACAGATCATCGTTTAATTCATCTGGTATTGAACCCAGAGAGCAGGACTAAATGTAACAAAGATTAGTGGCAGTTTAACGCAGACCTCCTAAAAGATGAGGCGTTTGTTAAATCTATCAAAGATTTATTACGAAGCATTAAGAAAGATAGGAGTATAACTAGCTGCAGTAGTAGATGGGGATTTTTTAAATGTAAAGTGAGAGAGTTTTCAATAAGTTTTAGTAAATCTAAATGTAGACAACAAAGAGAGTATGAGGTCTAATTGGTACAAGACATAAGAGATTGCTGTAATAAGACATTAGTATCTGATGCTGATAAAAGCTATTATATTAGTCTACAGGCCAAGCTTGACAATGTATATCTTAAAAAGCACAAGGTGCCTATATAAGATGTGGTGCTAAGTGGATAGAAGAAGGGGGGAGAAACACGGCTTATTTCAGGGGACTAGAAAAAGGGAGACAGCAGAGAAAGGCTATTAACATGTCAGTGATCAGTGATGTTGAATGCACAGATCATAAAATGGTATCTGAAGAAGTGTATAGATTTTATTCTACACTGTATGCGTCAGAATACTCTGTTGACGACTCGGTCGCATTTCTAGAAAATGTGACACCACAAATCCCCAAAATAGAGTTAACGTTTAGAGAGATTTGTGACTCCGAGATCCAAATGGGAGAATTAGACGATGCAGTTTAGAGGATAGCAGGAGGAAAAGCTCCAGGACTAGATGGTCTGACCTCCAATTTCTATCAATTCTTTTGGGAGGATATAAAAGGGATTTTATTTGCTGCTATAAATGACATGATTAGGAATAGGACAATAACTCCTACAATGAGACAGGGATTAGTCACACTTATACCCAAACATGGTAAAGACAAAAGATATATTGACAATCTACAGGCCCTGGTACGCTGCTGACCACTGACCACAAAGTGTTCACACATGTGATGCTGACAGATTAAGGGACGGTATGACACAGAGGACAAGTGACACCCAGTCTGGTTTTCTTAGAGACAGGTCTATACACAATAATATAAGATTGGTGTTAGACTTATTAGGTTATAGCCATTTAACTGAAGATGATGGAGTTATTTGGTTTTTGGACTTTTACAAGGCCTTTGACATGGTTGAACATTCATTCATTATACAAACACTGGAATATTTTGGTTTTGGGGAAAAGTTTATAAAGATAACTGAAATGTTATATGACGATATTAATAGTTCGGTTTCTCTGCCTTTTGGCACATCAAGGCGTTTTGAAGTTAAACGAGGCATTCGTCAAGGTTGTCCATGCTCCCCTTTATTATTTATTAGTGTGGCCGAATTATTAGCTCCCCTTATAAAAAGCAGTTTAGACGTCCAACCGTTAAATGTTATGGGAAGGTCTTTGGTTATTAGTCAGCTAGCAGACGACACCGCTTTACTCTTAAAGAACACAGCACAGATTCCTGCAGCATTGAATGAGGTGTCTCTCTTTTCAAGAGCTTCTGATGTACATTTCAACATGAAGAAGTGTGAGTTATTGGCTATTCATGACCACCCTCTGATTAATGTGCACGATATTCCAGTAAAGAGGAAGTTAAATATTTGGGAATCATGATTACAAAGGATAGAAATATTAGGGAAACATCTAATGTGGTAAATAATATGCAGAACTGTAGAACTATTCTTAATAGTTGGCTACAAAAGGGACTTATCCATTGCTGGACGCATTTTATTTACCAAGATGGAGAGTTTATCTAGACTCATCTATCCAGCCTATTCATTAGATATTCCTGATAAATTAATCAAGAAAATTAATCAAGATAACTTCAACTTTATTTGGAAAAATAAGCATCATTGTTTAAGGAGCGGGGATATTGTGAAATCTGTTGAGGAAGGGGGTCTAAGTGCAGTGGACTTTGATCCAATGAATGATACTTTATGACCAACACTGGTTAACCCTTTCCATTCCGGTTGTTCTGAAGTCCATTATTATTCCTGTGTATACATGTTATGTGTGCTGATGTCCATTGTTTCCACGTTACCTCTCAGTGTTCAATGATGAACAAAAGGGGGAATTGTGGAGTATAAATTGTACTCCATATGCACTCCGTATGTACTCTGTAGTTTTCCACTTCTCTGTGTGCATGAAACTTCTCACTCTCTGCAGACACACATACCCATACATGGCCACTATATCATGAGGGCCTCCCCTTTACCGTAAGTGTAATGGACCTACAGACACTCAGCAGACACAGAACATGTTTAACGCAGATGTTTACCTGCATAGCTTTGTCAGACTGCACCTTAGTTAATGCAGGAAACATAGGGTATGACGCGACGGACTGTGCTATAAAAATCACTACCTCCAGCTCAGGGCAGAGCATATCCTCACAGACGAACCTCTGTGTGGCCTTATGTCTCTCCATCTGCAGATGCAATAAAGATTCTCTGTTTGCTCCAATGTTTGTCCGGTGATTGTTCTCCCCAGAGGTTGCTGGGGCAAGAGCCCATTAAAGGATAAAGGAAAATCCACAACAAGGGCTGCAGACTACCACATGCCTCCTCTGATACATGTGGAGTCACCAGCCGCTTCTTTTCACCTGACAGGGAGGAGTTTCACCAGGGGGACGTAGCGCGTGGGAGGACACGCTATTCCACCAGTACCCCCTCCCCCATGAACAGGCGCCCCGACTGACCAGAGGAGGCGCTAGTGCAGCGACCAGGACGCATCCCCACATCCGGCTTCCCACCTGCAGACACGGACAACTGTGTCTGTTGGGACGCCTGACCAAGCTGCAGCTAACACGGGGATTCGAACCGACGATCCCCGTGTTGGTAGGCAACGGAATAGACCGCTATGCTACCTGATGCCCGGTTCTGCTTATTTTTAAAGCGAAGTTAGATTAATGTTAAGAAAATGATACATAAGGTTCCTTTTACCCATAGCCTGCTTATGCGTTATCAGTCACGTGGCCTCCATAACAGAGATGTTTACGTAGTAGGTCTCTTCCTTTTCTCACCTCGGAACCAGAACTGGGCCCGGCGCCACGAGGGGGCGTGAGGGGGCAACTACAACTGATGCTGCCTTTTGCTTTCCATGTGGGAAGCTTAGTGTTGGGTCTAGTGCTAATGCGGACAAAGCCTCCACCCAAACCGGATTCTCTAATCGGAAATCTGCGACGGAAAGCAGCAAAGGTTTTGCAAGACACGCATCCAGCAGGGAGCATTTGAAATGCAGGGCTCTCTGGAAGGATGCTGTCCTGGTTGTGCCACAGCAGCTGAGGTCTCCACACTTGTCAGCGAGGGGCAGCTGGAAAGGAGTCGCTCATATCTGAGTGCGATAGCGGATATAACGGAGTTCCTTGTTACACACCAGCAACCGCTGAGGGGGACGTTGGACGCTTTGGAGTCAAGAGAGGAAGGGGAAAGTGGACTATTTTAGTCTATGGTGGAGTACACGCTGAGGAAAGACCACACCCTTGCCCAGGTATTTTGCACCATCCCCAAAAACGCCACCTACACGTCACACGAAGTTCAGAACGAAATGAAAGCGCTCCTGAGTGAAATAGTGACGAGTGAAACAGTGGAAGAAACAGGAGATAGCTGGTTCACGTTGAAGGTGGACGGGACAAAAGATCCAACTGGTTGCGAGAATGTGCCAATTGTGCTCCGTTATGTAGACATGGGTAATGAGACGCACGGAAGACTGCTGCTCATGGCCTCTACAAAGCACTGTGATGCGTTAAGTCTGACAAACCTGGTCCTCTCTGAGCCGAGAAAAGCAGGCCTGAGAACAGAAACCCTCTCAGCCAATGCTGTGATGGTGCAAGCGTGATGTCCGGTGAAAGAGGGGGTGCACAGGAAATATTACTGGGGGAAGTTAACCGAGAAGTCCCGTATGTGCATTGCTTCAACCATCAACTACATGTGGTGGTTATCCACGCCATGCCAGCTGAGAATGCACTACAAGCCTTTTTCGACGTGTGTGACATGCTTTAGCGGTTTCTCCAAAAGCCAACTGTGGCCGCAGTGTACACGGGAGAACGTCTGAAGAGGCTACTGGCCCAGAGGTGGACCGGTCACCTAGCTACTGTGTCAGTCACCATTAACAGTTATGACGCTATTGTGCAGATCCTCGCGGAGATTGACAGCAGTGGCCTTCATTTCCCGGAACTGAAAGTAGAGGCAGCAGGGCTCCTAACAGCAATCAGTGACATGCACTCCAGATTTACTGCAGTTATGGCCCACAGAATCCTCTCCCTCCTCCACCCTCCAAACAAAGCGTTACAGGATAAAAAACAGACCTGTACGCTGGAGGGAAGGCGGTGAAAAGCGCGTTGGATTGCGTAGAGACGCTCAGGAGTGACGTGGAGTTCCAAGCCATGTGGGCACAGCGCGCCACTGGCCCACGTGGCGCATCAGAAACAGCAGCTCCTCCGCCAAGTGAGAGGATGCGCCGAGTCCCTACACACCTGCAGCAGTACGTGGTAGAGGGCGCTGTAGGCCAGCAGCGGCAGCAGGAAAGAGGGAGGGAGACAGAGTGCAGGCGGCTCTTCTTCAACACACTGCACAGCGTCAATGGGGAGAGGAACACGAGATTTAGTGAACGGAGCAGCCAGCTGGTTGAGGCCATGTGTGCCCTCGTCCCAGACAGGCCTCACTTTTTGGATGGACAGAAGGCGAAACCGCTGCTGGAGCTCACTAATACAGCTTTGGTGGAATCTGAGTTTCTGTAGCTCGACACTTTTTACAGTGTGAAATGGCCGCTCTACCGAAGACCAGTGGAGCCCTGCTGCCATCCTGCAGCGCTACTCTGGGCTCCTCAGCGCCATGCCAAGCGTGCTCACTGCTCTGAAACATGGAGGGACTTGTGGAGCATCCTCAGCGACGTGCGAGGACACAGTTTCACCGCTAACCAACGTCTTCAGTCAGCACAGACGAAGCATGCTACACCAGAGAAAAGCTCACTTGATCCAGCTGGCGTTTGAAGGGGGTCTTACAAGACGATTTCGGGAAGAAGGCCGGGAGGGTCGCTTACTCAGGAAGTTCAACAAACAAGCAAGGAGGCTGCAGGTCTACTGAGGACAGCAGGTAAGACAGAAGTTTGCTGGTTTGTGTGTCGGCTGGCGGCGCTGTCCCTGCTACTGAGATGGAGCGGAGCTGTGGAGGAGAGACAGACAGGACACGTCACTTTGGTTCAGCCTGGCTTGCTTTTCGTGGTTGTAAATAACACTTTTGGCCCTAATTCTATATATGTTTTCTATTGCAGCAATCCACATGTAGGACACGACAGGCCGGGGAAGTGAAGTTCCGGTCCCCGAGAGAGAGGGGGAGGGACGGAGCGAGAGAGCTGCATGGCAGGAGCAGAACAGCGGAGAAGTTTGGTGCTTCATTGGATATGTTTGGGGGGGTTTTGCCTTTCTGGAGCAGTAGCTAGATCCTTTTCATTAAAAACATATTTCTTGAGGTCTTGAGTTTGAAATATGTTAAAACTCAATCCTCAGTTATTATATCTGCTGTGATAATCAGAATTTATATCATTGTCTCCATGTTGTATAAAACATGGAGTATTTAATAACTTTTATTGATGACCTTTATTTCATTTAATGACCCAATGACGTATAGTGTTGATTTTAGCAGTCATCTCTCAGTGGTTAGAATTGTTCATAAGCTCTATTATCCTGCGTCTCGTAGAGTGGAACCTGAGATCCCAACATCGCAGTTTCCTGGCTGGAGGGGCTGCCTTTAGTAGCCCAGCTGTTAGCAGGACACATGTGGACATGGGTCTGGGTTCAGCGCCTTGTGTTAGGAAGCTCTTGTGCGCTGTCTGCGTCACAAAGGTGGAGGTTCAAGAGACGATCCGTCATCCTGCAGCTCTTCTATCAGAGACGCTTCACTGTGGCAGTACTCCCTCCGCCACAACGAGCTGGAGTGTATGCGCCATACAGGGTAGGCTGGGTACCTCTGCATCCTTCGTGGCCTTCGCCATGTTCTTAGTGTCCTCCCTTAGAATAGTGGGTCCTTCTCCTCTCGGGGTTCCCCAGGATCGGAACGTGTCACTGGATGTGACAGCCAGAGCCCCGCTGTGTGTGACCCTGTGGTGGATCCTTGACAGGGAAGGACAGTGTTGTGTTATTTGAAGTGATGATCAGTAAAGTGCGCGGTTTCTCTTAACAGGGACACGGGACATGCACTCCAACTCCACATGTCACGTGCAAAACTGATTGGCGTGCCGTTGTCCTTTAAAATGCTGTCAGTATGTGTCTACCCTGTGAGGTACACCTGCGGCAGGCATACGTCCATGAAATATTGAGGCCCTGGAAGGATGTAGCCTGGATCCAAGTAGGTGATAAGTCGTCGGAACCACTCATCTTCCACTACAGAAAGAGGCTGCTGATCCAGGCCAGTGAATTCCTCCATCTTGGCTGACAGTTCTTTTGACTTCTCCCTAACTGACAGCTGAGTGACGGAAGACTGCCTTGCTAAAGGGCTAACTGGCTTTACTGACTTGGCGCTGGCTTGCCTTTCATGCTCGCCGCATTTGACGGGGCAGATTCTCAAATGTCTGATGAGGTTCGTGGTATTAAAATGTCGTTGTTGCGTTGCACCACGAGGGGTTTCTGCTTCACACACCTTGCATACAGCCATTTTAATGTCTTTTCCAGACACCTTGTACAGCTGCCAGATAGGGCTGCACGATATTAGGGAAACATGCGATATGCCATGACGTTGCTGCATATTGCGATGATGCTATGACTCGCGATAAATATACAAATATTGAAGTGTACAGTTTTAATATCTCTCTGCTCTAGGTGTGCTGCTGACACAGAGTCCAGACAGTGGCCAGCCTGGCACACTGCATAAACACATGAAATGCAGTATTTCCATCCCAGCAACGTGGTTTTATTGAAGAAGAAAAATGCACCTGGCTGCAGCCGCGCTATATTGATAATGAACAAACACCACCAACTTGGTTGCATGGCAACACAGTTTCTTCATCACTTTACCACAACATCTGGGCCGATTTAGAGCAGCTACGAGGAGTTTATATCATAAATAATGACGTAACAGTCTCAATTTAAACTGACGTCTTACCAGTTTTGCAGAGTGAGTAACTCGTGTTTGAATTTAATTTTTTTACATTATATTTTGTTACTGAGACGGAATCAGCCAAGTGACATTACCGCCTCTTTCCAGAAGGGGGCACCAAAGTCAACACAAACGCCTAGTAATATCGTTAAATAAATAGCCGATACCATTGATCGCAGTTCAAGCAGTGTTTTGCGATACGTATATCGCACATGTTGATATCGCGATGAAGGCACATCGTCGATACATCGTGCAGCCCGACTGTCAGACCGCTGGAGCCATTTTAGTGAGCTTCTTTTGCCGCGCACAGAGAAATGTCTCACGTATTTTGCGTCCTCTGATCGGCTCTTCTGATCGGCCTTAATAGAGAGCACTGATCAAACTATTTAGAAGGAAAATCGGCCAATAATGATCGGCGGCCAATCGATCGGAGCATCCATAATTCAGACAGACTGTGTCCTAGGTGGTGGTGGTGGGGGGGGGGGTTCTGTGCTGATTCTGCCCGCCCATTTCCGGGCTCTAGAGGTGTACAAGTCCTGCAGGATGGGCAGGGGAGCGCCAGTGTTTTGTGTTTCTCTTGTCCTTACTGTTCGCTGCAGCCTGTTCCTGTCCTGTTTTGTTGCTGCTCTGAACCAGACCGTGATGCATGTACGCAGGGCTGATTCAATGACTGCGGTGTAGAACTGGCTCAACAGCTCCTGTGGCAGACCACACTTCCTCAATTGCCGCAGAAAGAACATACTCTGCTGGGCCTTTTTGAGGATGGAGATGATGTTAGTCTCCCTCTTCAGGTCTTTAGAAATGGTAGTTCCCAGAAACTTGAACGTTTCCACGGTTGACACAGGGCTGTTGGATATTGTGGAGGGACCAGTACTGAGGGGTGTCTCCTAAAGTTCACTGTCATCTCCACGATCTTGAGCATGTTCAGTTCCAAGTTGTTCTGACTGCACCAGAGCACCAGCTACTCAACCTCCCGTCGATATGCAGACTTGTCGCCATCCTGGATGAGTTCAGTGACCCTAGTGTCGTCTGCAAACTTCAGCAGTTTAACAGCTGGGTCCTTGGAGGTGCAGTTATTGGTGTAGAAGGAGACGCGCAGTGGGAAGAGGACACATCCCTGGGGAGCACCAGTGTTGACTGTCCGTATACCAGAAGTGTCTTCCCCCAGCCTCACCTGCTGTTTCCTGCCTGTCAGGAAGCTAGTGATCCACTGACGGAAGGTGGGGGAAACAGTGAGCTGGGTGAGTTTGGAGGAGAAGATTTCTGGAATGATGGTGTTGAACACCGAGCTGAAGTCCACAAACAGGATCCTTGCATATGTCGCTGATCAGTCAGTGTGTTGCAGGATGTAGTGCAGTCCCATGTTGACTGCATCATCCACTGATGTGTTTGCCCGGTAGGCAAACTGCATGGGGTCCAGCAGGTGTCCTGTGACGTTCTTCAGGTGGGCCAACACCAGTTGTTTGAAAAACTTCATGACCACAGACGTCAGAGCGACAGGCCCGTAGTCATCCAGTCCTGTGATTGAGAGCTTCTTGGGGAGCATTTGGAGCAGGAGGGGACTTCACACAGCTCCAGGGATCTGTTGGAGAACTGCGTTTAGATTGGAGCCAATTGGCCAGCACAGGCTTTGAGACAGGATAGGTAGACACCATCTGGACCCGGTGCTTTCCTGGTCTTGTGTCTCTGGAAAAGCCAGCTCACATTCACATCCTCTACATGTATCTTGAGTGCAGCCTGAGTATCGGGGGGGGGGGTGCCAGAGGTGTGATTTAGGCTGTTGTTGTTGGGATGGAGTGGGTTGAGGGGTGTGAATTCAAATATTAGCAGAATAAGAGTCTATTGTTGGTCTTGAAATCCAGCCACATAGCTGAAACTAACACATGTAGTCCTAAGTGTGCAAGACTGGTATTGACAGTGGTTTAGGGAAAATCTTGAATCCAACATTAATGCAGGATTTGTTGAATCCTGTTGGCCAGCCCCATACTCAGTAAATGTGCTGTAGCACCTTGAGATCGTTAGTGGAGTATTAGCAGGTAAAGTGATGTGCATGAAACTGAGTTAGTTCATTAATACATCCAGGGATAACCTCTGGCTCTGACATTTCACTTGCTGGAAAATAATGTGATGTCCCTTTTAACTTACTTTTTAGTCAGGAATGTATTATTATTATTTTAGTTTACATTCCTTACCGTGATGAATTTTACAACAGTTTATTAGCTGGCGATGAAATTCCCCAAATTCTTTGACAAGTTCAAGTTTAAATGTAACTTGTGCACTTAACTAAAGTCAGCAGAGTTGAATGTTAGTAGATATGTACGTCATACTTCTCTGTTGTGTCAGTAATATGAGAGCAACTTATACAGGTTTACAGTACTGCAACAAAACCCCCCAAAAACAAGAGGGGGCTGGTACAGTCTACTACCAGGCCTCCAGTAGGACTAGGAAGTAGGACTACGAAGTAGGACGAGGAAGTAGGATGAAGAAGTAGGATTAGGAAGTAGGATGAGGAAGTAGGATGAGGAAGTAGAGCTAGGAAGTAGGTCTAGGGAGTAGGACTAGAGAGTAGGACTAGGCAGTAGGACTAGGGAGTAGGACAAGGAAGTAGGACTAGGAAGTAGGACTAGGGAGTAGGACGAGGAAGTAGGACTAGGAGGTAGGACTAGGTAGTAGGAGTAGGAAGTAGGACGAGGAAGTAGGACTAGGGAGTAGGACTAGGAAGGGCCCCAGCAGGCCAGTGCCTGTGGCAAGAGATGAGGAATATACGTAAAAGAAAAGAAAGGAAACAACACAGAAGAGTAAAGAGTGATATTAAAGGGAGAACATAACACTGGTAAAAACAGGAATGTAGGTGTCCAGGTAGCGTAGTGGTCTATTCCGTTGCCTACCAACACGGGGGTTGGTGGTTTGGGTATGTGTCCTGGTTGCTGCACTAACACCTCCTCTGATCGATCGGGGTACCTGTTTTTTTTTTGGGGGGGGGGGATAGCATGATCCTCCCACGTGCTACGTCCCCCTGGTGAAACTCCTCACTGTCAGGTGAAAAGAAGCGGTTGGTGACTCCACATGTATGGGAGGAAACACGTGGTAGTCTGCAGCCCTCCCCGGATCAGCAGAGGGGGTGGAGCAGAGACCGGGACGGCTCGGAAGAGTGGGGTAATTGGCCAAGTACAACTGGGGAGGCAAAGGAGGAGAAATCAAGAAAAAGAAAAGAAAGAGGAAATGAAAGTTGCCTGAGTGGAGTGACAAGGCTGGTAGTGTAGATGTGCATGTTGTTAACTTGTGACTGTGTGGCACATTTCCATTGTTGTACTCGTCACGCTGCGTTGATCTTGGCAAATAAAAAGCTGTTTGAAAGAATGAATGCTGGTGTAACTTGGCACTCTACAAAGCCCATGAGATATTTAGCCACACCCCCTTTTCCCGTCTCTTCCTGTCCCCGCTCAGCTGAGTAAGGAGCAGGGGTTGGACATGTCTGCAGAGCAGGACCCGGTCAGAGAGCAGGGCTGGTACCTCAGCAGGAAGCAGCGACAGCGTCTGTTTGAAGAGCACGGTGTCCAGGGTTGGACCCTCGTTCAGTTCCTAGGGGACTCGGTCCTCATACCTGCTGGGGCCATGCACCAGGTATTTACTGGACACATACACATAACAGCATATCTACATCAGAATGCATAGTTACACAAGCATGTCTGCAGAACCCTCCTCACTAGCAACATGGAGAACTAATGCGTCCGTCCCTGTGTGGTGTGTCCTCCTGTACTTCTGCTACCTGACACAGATAGCTACGTCAGGTGTAGCATGAAGTCATCCATCATGTTGTCTGTCTCCCTCTCTCTCTCAGGTTCAGAACCTCCACAGCTGTGTTCAGGTCATCAATGACTTTGTTCCTCCTGAGCACGTAGTCAACTCCTTCTACCTGAGCCAGGAGCTGAGAGCCACTAAGGAGGAGGTCAACTGTGAAGATAAGCTACAGGTAGTGGAGCAGTGTCTTCACATCCGGTCCATGTGCTGTGTTCAGTCGTCACCAGCAGAAAAACACAAAACCCAGATTAAACCTGACAACAGTCGGGTGTCCGGGTAGCGTGGCGGTCTATTCCGTTGCCTACCAACACGGGGATCGCCGGTTCGAATCCCCGTGTTGCCTCCGGCTTGGTCAGGCGTCCCTACAGACACAGTTGTCCGTGTCTGCAGGTGGGAAGCCGGGTGTGGGTATGTGTCCTGGTCTCTTCACTAGCGCCTCCTCTGGTCAGTTGGGCTGCCTGTTCGGGGGCGGAGGGCTGGGGGGAATAGCGTGATCCTCCCATGTGCTACGCCCCCCCTGGTGAAACTCCTCCCTGTCAGGTGAAAAGAAGCAGCTGGTGACCCCACATGTATCGGGGGCGGAGGGGAGACATGTGGTAGTCTGCAGCCCTCCCCAGACCGGCAGAGGGGGTGGAGCAGAGACTGGGACGGCTCGGAGGAGTGGGGTAATTGGCCAGATGTAAAAGCGGGAAAATCAAAAATAATAATAATAATAATAATAATAATAAAGGTAAAAAGAGTAAGTAATAATGCACCACAAAGCACCATGCTGCTGTTTTAATACAGCCACAGCTGTTGGGTTTTCCAGCATGTTTGGAAAATTCACTCCCTGATACTTTACGTAGCAAAGTATATGTGGGCACCCTTCTACTGAGTGGGTCCGGATATTTCAGCCACGCCCGTTGCTAGCAGGTGCATAAAATCCAGCATCCAGCCACACAGTCTCCATAGACAAACAGTGGCAGTGGAGTGGAGGGTCCTTAGGAGCGCAGTGACTTTCAGCATGGCACCGTCATAGGATGCCACCTTTCCAACAAGTCATTTGGTCAAATTCCTGCCCTGCTAGAGCTGCCCCGGTCAATTGTAAGTGCTGTTATTGTGAAGTGGAGACATCTCAGAGCAACAGCAGCTCAGACGTGAAGAAGTAGAACACACAAGACCACAGAACCGGACCACCGAGTCCTGAGGCACGTAAAAACCATGTGTCCTCGCTTACACAACTCACTACCGAGTTCCAGACTGTCTCTGGAAGCAACGTCAGCTCATGAACTGGTGGCCTGGGGTGCCTCCATGGCCGACTGACTAGCGTGCATATCACATGGCCACATGGCTGCAACCATTACCAGCTCAAATCCAGCTGGCACCGTTTGTTGCATGTCTTACCCCTTTCTCTCTCTCTCTCTCTCTCTCCCCCATTTCCTGTCTGCCTTCACTATCACTGTCTAATAAATAAGCCGATGCACACAATGTGCTATGCTGGAGTGGTGTAAAGCACACCACCATTGGACTCACGTTCTCTGGAGTGATGAATCCCGCTTCACTATCCGGCAGTCTGATGGACCAATCTGGATTTGGCGAATACCAGGAGAACACTACCTGCCTAAATGCATAGTGCCAACTGTAAAGTTTGGTGGAGGAGTAATAATGGTCCGGGGCTGTTTTCCATGTTCGTGCCTCTCAGTTCCCCTGAAGGGAAATCTTACTGCTACAGCAGACAATACCATTCTAGAGAATTGTGTGCTTCCAAGTTGGTGGCAGCAGTTTGGGGGAAGCTCTTTTCTGTTTCATCATGACAATGCTCCTGTGCACAAAGCGAGGTCCATAAAGACATGGTTTGCTGAGTTTGGTGTGGAGGAACTAGCCAACATCTTTGGGATGAATTGGAACACCAACCGTGAACCCGGCCTTCTCCCCGACATCAGTGCCTGACCTCACTGATGCTCTTGTGGCTGAATGGGAGTGAATTCCCACAGGCATGTTCCCAAATCTAGTGGAAAGCCTTCCCAGAAGAGTGGAGGCTGTTACAGCAGCAAAGGGGGGCTCAACACCATATTAATGCCCATGGGTTTGGAATGAGATGTTCATCAAGCACATATGGGTGTGATGTTCAGGTGTCCACATCCTGTTGGCCATGTAGTTTATATTTGATTGAGCCTGGTGTGTCACCTCTTCACCAACAGGAGATAAATGAGCGATAACGGTAGTCATTTTGGCTGATAAAGTAAATGTGGATATTGCCAGTTATGTTGTATAGAAAAAGGCCAAGCAACACACATTCCTGTCAGTCAGCCAAAGTAGCTGAAGATACTGCGGTTCACTGGCTGTCAATCACAATGAGTATCAATCACAATGGCTATCTATCAATCACAATGACTATCAGTCACAATGGCTATCTATCACAATGACTATCAGTCACAATGGCTATCAATCACAATGGCTATCAATCACAATGACTGTCAGTCACAATGGCTATCGATCACAATGACTATCAGTCACAATGACTATCAGTCCTAATGGCTGTCAGTCACAGTGACTATCAATCACAATGGCTGACAGTCACAGTGACTACCAATCACAATGACTATCAGTCACAATGATTATCAGTCACAATGGCCACAACGAACATCCTCTGCTCGTCTCTTCATCGATGTTTTTTAAAGAAAACTAAACGGTTTGTTTTGGTGCTATTTTCCATGCTTCCTCCTCCTCCTCCTCGTCCTCCTCCTCCTGCTAGCTAAGGCCGTCTGTGACTCACCTGGTGGACTGTGCTGTCAGTAGACGGGGTCTGTCAGTAGGACATGACGGCAGCTGTGTTCGCCACGCTTTGTACCCGCACACCAGCACATGATAGATACAGCCTGCTTCATACCCCCCTCTTTCTTTTCCTCTTCATCTTCCCCCTTCCTCTTCCTCTGTCATCCCCTCTCCTAAAATCGTCCACTGTTCAGAAGACATTTCTACCTTTTTCTGTCTCACCCACTTGGCCTCTATTCTCTTTCTTTCTCATGCTTCAAATCCTTCATTACACAACTTATAGTGTGTATGTGTGTGTGTGTGTGTGTGTGTGTGTGTGTGTGTGTGTGTGTGTGTGTGTGTGTGTGTGTGGGCCCTGTCATGGCCTGGCGGCCTGTCCAGGGTGTCTCCCCGTCTGCCAGCCAATGACTGCTGGGATAGGCTCCAGCATCCCCGCGACCCTGAGAGCAGGATACGCGGTTTGGATGATGGATCGGTGATGGATGATGGATGGATGATGGATGATGGATGGATGATGGATGGATGATGGATGGATGGATGATGGTTGGATATTTCAGAAATGGGAATGAGTCCCCACTCCTCCTATCTCTTGCGTCTGTTTTCGTCTCTATATTACCGTATTGGTCTGAATATAAGAGAAGTTTTGTTTTTTTGTTGTTTTTTTCCTGGAAATGCGTCTGAAAAGTAGGGTCGTCTTATTTGAGGTCTGGACTTTTAAAAGTCAGTATACATTCACAACAGCAGGTGGCGCCAAATATTTGTAAAAGAAGTGTTTCGATTCTTACTGAAGCAATCCAGCCCGTTTTTGTTTTTTAATTCTGATTTGTTTCAAGAATGTTCTACAGTTCGACTTGACTTGGATGGTTATTGCAGTTATTGGACCTTTGATAGGCTACATGCTGGTTTTCTTCACTATGAGATGTATAGTCTAATTGGTATTAGAAACACCAATAGACTACACGTTATTTTAAGTTTTATGGTTAAAAACATCAGCCTACCTGGTTTTATTCAATGGTTTTTATTGTAATTATTTTCAAATAAAATAAATGTCTTCATGAAAAAAAATGTTGGTTTTCAAAAAGTATTTTTCCAAAAATGATTCTTGAAAAGTGTGTGTGTGGGGGGGTCAGTTTATAATCAGGGTCGTTTTATTTTTGGGTTAACACGGTACACTCCCTGTCTTTAACAGCCTTCTTTGACAAGAGTTAGATGGACAGGTTGGACTGTGTTCCTGCAGGTCTGTACAGTCAGATGGACAGGCTGGACCGTGTTCATGCAGGTCTGTAGAGTCAGATGGACAGGTTGGACTGTGTTCCTGCGGGTCTGTAGAGTCAGATGGACAGGCTGGACCATGTTCCTGCAGGTCTGTAGAGTCAGATGGACAGGTTGGACTGTGTTCCTGCAGGTCTGTAGAGTCAGATGGACAGGTTGGACCGTGAGTCAGATGGACAGGTTGGACTGTGTTCCTGCAGGTCTGTAGAGTCAGATGGACATGCTGGACTGTGTTCATACAGGTCTGTAGAGTCCGATGGACAGGCTGGACTGTGTTCCTGCAGGTCTGTATAGTCAGATGGACAGGCTGGACTGTGTTCCTGCAGGTCTGTAGAGTCAAATGGACATGCTGGACTGTTCCTGCTGGTCTGTAGAGTCAGATGGACAGGTTGGACTGTGTTCCTGCAGGTCTGAAGAGTCAGATGGACAGGTTGGACTGTGTTCCTGCAGGTCTGTAGAGTCAGATGGACATGCTGGGCCATGTTCATGCAGGTCTGTAGAGTCAGATGGACAGGCTGGACCATCTTCCTGCAGGTCTGTAGAGTCAGATGGACATGCTGGACTGTGTTCATGCAGGTCTGTAGAGTCAGATGGACATGCTGGACTGTGTTCCTGCAGGTCTTTAGAGTCAGATGGACAGGCTGGACTGTTTTCCTGCAGGTCTTTAGAGTCAGATGGACAGGATGGACCGTGTCCCTGCAGGTCTGTAGAGTCAGGTGGACAGGCTGGACTGTGTTCCTGCAGGTCTGTAGAGTCAGATGGACAGGCTGGACCGTGTCCCTGCAGGTCTTTAGAGTCAGATGGACAGGCTGGACTGTGTTCCTGCAGTTCTGTAGAGTCAGATGGACCGGCTGCACCATATTTGTGCAGGTCTGTAGAGTCAGATGGACAGGCTGGACTCTTCCTGCAGGTCTATAGAGTCAGATGGACAGGCTGGACTGTTTTCCTGCAGGTCTTTAGAGTCAGATGGACAGGATGGACCGTGTCCCTGCAGGTCTGTAGAGTCAGATGGACAGGCTGGACCGTGTTCCTGCAGGTCTTTAGAGTCAGATGGACAGGCTGGACTGTGTTCCTGCAGGTCTGTAGAGTGAGATGGACAGGATGGACTGTGTTCCTGCAGGTCTGTAGAGTCAGATGGACAGGCTGGACCGTGTCCCTGCAGGTCTGTAGAGTCCGTTGGACAGGCTGGACCCTGTTCCTGCAGGTCTGTGGAGTCAGTTGGCCAGGCTGGACCGCGTTCCTGCAGGTCTTTAGAGTCAGATGGACAGGCTGGACTGTGTTCCTGCAGGTCTGTAGAGTCAGATGGACCGGCTGCACCATATTTGTGCAGGTCTGTAGAGTCAGATGGACAGGCTGGACTCTTCCTGCAGGTCTATAGAGTGAGATGGACAGGCTGGACTGTGTTCCTGCAGGTCTGTAGAGTCAGATGGACAGGATTGACTGTGTTCCTGCAGGTCTGTAGAGTCAAATGGACATGCTGGACTGTGTTCCTGCAGGTCTTTAGAGTCAGATGGACAGGCTGGACTGTTTTCCTGCAGGTCTTTAGAGTCAGATGGACAGGATGGACCGTGTCCCTGCAGGTCTGTAGAGTCAGATGGACAGGCTGGACCGTGTTCCTGCAGGTCTTTAGAGTCAGATGGACAGGCTGGACTGTGTTCCTGCAGGTCTGTAGAGTCAGAAGGACATGCTGGACCGTGTTCATGCAGGTCTGTAGAGTCAGATGGACAGGCTGGACCATCTTCCTACAGGTCTGTAGAGTCAGATGGACATGCTGGACTGTGTTCATGCAGGTCTGTAGAGTCAGATGGACATGCTGGACTGTGTTCATGCAGGTCTGTAGAGTCCGATGGACAGGCTGGACTGTGTTCATGCAGGTCTGTAGAGTCAGATGGACATGCTGGACTGTGTTCCTGCAGGTCTTTAGAGTCAGATGGACATGCTGGACTGTGTTCCTGCAGGTCTGTAGAGTCAGATGGACAGGATGGACTGTGTTCCTGCAGGTCTGTAGAGTCAGATGGACAGGCTGGACCGTGTTCCTGCAGGTCTTTAGAGTCAGATGGACAGGCTGGACTGTGTTCCTGCAGGTCTGTAGAGTCAGATGGACAGGATGGACAGTGTTCCTGCAGGTCTGTAGAGTCAGATGGACAGGCTGGACCGTGTCCCTGCAGGTCTGTAGAGTCCGTTGGACAGGCTGGACCCTGTTCCTGCAGGTCTGTGGAGTCAGTTGGACAGGCTGGACCGCGTTCCTGCAGGTCTTTAGAGTCAGATGGACAGGCTGGACTGTGTTCCTGCAGTTCTGTAGAGTCAGATGGACCGGCTGCACCATATTTGTGCAGGTCTGTAGAGTCAGATGGACAGGCTGGACTCTTCCTGCAGGTCTATAGAGTGAGATGGACAGGCTGGACTGTGTTCCTGCAGGTCTGTAGAGTCAGATGGACAGGATGGACTGTGTTCCTCTAGGTATTTAGAGTCAGATGGACAGGCTGGACTGTGTCCCTGCAGGTCTGTAGAGTCATTTGGATACGCTGGACTGTTCTTGCAGGTCTGTAGAGTCAGGTGGACAGGCTGGACTGTTCTTGCAGGTCTGTAGAGTCAGATGGACAGGCTGGACTGTGTTCCTGCAGGTCTGTAGAGTCAGATGGACAGGCTGGACCCTGTTCCTGCAGGTCTGTAGAGTCAGTTGGACGGGCTGGACCGTGTTCCTGCAGGTCTGTAGAGTCAGATGGACAGGCTGGACCCTGTTCCTGCAGGTCTGTAGAGTCAGATGGACAGGCTTGACCCTGTTCCTGCAGGTCTGTAGAGTCAGTTGGACAGGCTGGACCGTGTTCCTGCAGGTCTGTAGAGTCAGAAGGACAGGCTGGACCCTGATCCTGCAGGTCTGTAGAGTCAGTTGGACAGGCTAGACCCTGTTCCTGCAAGTCTGTAGGGTCAGTTGGACAGGCTGGACCGTGTTCCTGCAGGTCTGTAGAGTCAGGTGGACAGGCTGGACTGTGTTGCTGCAGGTCTGTAGAGTCAGGTGGACATGCTGGACTGTGTTCATGCAGGTCTGTAGAGTCAGATGGACATGCTGGACTGTGTTCATGCAGGTCTGTAGAGTCCGATGGACAGGCTGGACTGTGTTCATGCAGGTCTGTAGAGTCAGATGGACATGCTGGACTGTGTTCCTGCAGGTCTTTAGAGTCAGATGGACAGGCTGGACTGTTTTCCTGCAGGTCTTTAGAGTCAGATGGACAGGATGGACCGTGTCCCTGCAGGTCTGTAGAGTCAGGTGGACAGGCTGGACTGTGTTCCTGCAGGTCTGTAGAGTCAGATGGACAGGCTGGACCGTGTCCCTGCAGGTCTTTAGAGTCAGATGGACAGGCTGGACTGTGTTCCTGCAGTTCTGTAGAGTCAGATGGACCGGCTGCACCATATTTGTGCA
>NC_079227.1:40846075-40903575 GCF_029633865.1 Lampris incognitus
TTCAGAAGGAATCTCAGGGACTTTACTTGCCTTTTCGGGGTTTCCTGTTAACCACAATGAGGCCTGAAGGTTTACACAAACTCAGGAACAGCCTTAAATATTAGCGAAGTCTGTTAGTCAGCCACTAGCAAGACATACCTGTGGAGGCATGGAGGTGTTTAGGAGAGATGGCAGTGGGGTTTCTAACTAGATTGTTTAACACAATCCTGGAAAGTGAGAGGATGCCTGAGGAGTGGAGAAGAAGCATACTGGTACCGAGTTACAAGAACAAGGGCGATGTGCAGAACTGTAGCAACTACAGAGGTATAAAGTATAGAGGAGGCCAGAAGGAGGTGCATTCTGTCTTTGTATGTTTAGAGAAAGCTTATGACAGAGTGCCGAGAGAGGAGGTGTGGTATTGTAAGAGGAAGTCGGGAGTTGCAGAGAAGTACGTAGGAGTGGTGCAGGATATGTATGAGGGTGGTGTGACAGAGGTGGAGGTGGCAGAGTTGAAGATGATAAGATTTTCACTGGGAGTGATGAAGAAGGACAGGATTAGGAACGAGTATATCAGAGGGACAGCTCAGGTTGGCGGTTTGGAGACAAAGCAAGAGAGGCAAGATTGGGGTGGTGTGGACATGTGTGGAGGAGAGATGCTGGGTATATTGGGAGAAGGAGGCTGAATATGGAGCTGCCAGGGAAGAGGAGAAGAGGAAGGACAAAGAGGAGGTTTATGGATGTGGTGAGGGAGGACATGCAGGTGGCTGGTGTGACAGAGGAAGATGAAGAAGACAGGAAGAGACGGAAACGGATGATCCGCTGTGGCGACCCCTAACGGGAGCAGCCGGAAGTAGTAGTAGTAGTAGTAGTAGTAGTAGTAGTAGTAGTAGTAGTAGTAGTAGTCAGCCACTAGCAAATTTGACAGATAATCAACCCATATGTAGTAATAATCTTCATTTATTTTAGAAAATAACTGACAGGTGAAATATTGGCTGAGAAAACTTAAAGTCGTCTCTGCGTGATCATGTAATTGCTGTCGACTGATTGAGAAACCAGGCCTGTATTTCTGACTCTGATCAACACCGTTTCTCTTCAGATGGACTTTTTGTCCGTTGATGGTATTGTTTTATCAAAGGTTTTGATTCCACGTAGAGTGTCACAAAGCTTAATTATGAACCCAGTCTAATTTTATTTAAACGTGTTTCCTCTGGGTCAGCAGATAAGAACACATGGCATATTTTCTGTTTGGTGTACCAGTGTCACACAGCTGCAGTCAAACATCAAGCAAACAAGCACACAAGCTGTCTGACCCAACATAAAGACAAGCAGACCTCTTTGCAAAGGCGTCTGACCCAACATAAAGACAAGCAGACCTCTCTGTAAAGCTGTCTGACCCAACATAAAGACAAGCAGACCTCTCTGTAAAGCTGTCTGACCCAACATAAAGACAAGCAGACCTCTTTGCAAAGGCGTCTGACCCAACATAAAGACAAGCAGACCTCTCTGTAAAGCTGTCTGTCCCAACAGAAAGACAAGCACACCTCTTTGCAAAGCTGTCTGACCCAACATAAAGACAAGCAGACCTCTCTGCAAAGCTGTCTGTCCCAACAGAAAGACAAGCAGACCTCTCTGCAAAGCTGTCTGACCCAACATAAAGACAAGCAGACCTCTCTGCAAAGCTGTCTGTCCCAGCAGAAAGACAAGCAGACCTCTTTGCAAAGCTGTCTGACCCAACATAAAGACAAGCAGACCTTTCTGCAAAGCTGTCTGACCCAACAGAAAGACAAGCAGACCTCTCTGCAAAGCTGTCTGTCCCAACAGAAAGACAAGCAGACCTCTCTGTAAAGCTGTCTGTCCCAACAGAAAGACAAGCAGACCTCTTTGCAAAGCTGTCTGTCCCAACAGAAAGACAAGCAGACCTCTCTGCAAAGCTGTCTGACCCAACATAAAGACAAGCAGACATCTCTGTAAAGCTGTCTGTCCCAACATAAAGACAAGCAGACCTCTCTGCAAAGCTGTCTGACCCAACATAAAGACAAGCAGACCTTTCTGCAAAGCTGTCTGAGCCAACATAAAGACAAGCAGACCTCTCTGCAAAGCTGTCTGTCCCAACATAAAGACAAGCAGACCTCTCTGCAAAGCTGTCTGTCCCAACATAAAGACAAGCAGACCTCTCTGCAAAGCTGTCTGACCCAACATAAAGACAAGCAGACCTCTCTGCAAAGCTGTCTGTCCCAACAGAAAGACAAGCAGACCTCTTTGCAAAGCTGTCTGACCCAACATAAAGACAAGCAGACCTCTTTGCAAAGCTGTCTGGCCCAACATAAAGACAAGCAGACCTTTCTGCAAAGCTGTCTGACCCAACATAAAGACAAGCAGACCTCTCTGCAAAGCTGTCTGTCCCAACATAAAGACAAGCAGACCTCTTTGCAAAGCTGTCTGACCCAACATAAAGACAAGCAGACCTCTCTGCAAAGCTGTCTGTCCCAGCAGAAAGACAAGCAGACCTCTTTGCAAAGCTGTCTGACCCAACATAAAGACAAGCAGACCTTTCTGCAAAGCTGTCTGACCCAACAGAAAGACAAGCAGACCTCTTTGCAAAGCTGTCTGTCCCAACAGAAAGACAAGCAGACCTCTCTGTAAAGCTGTCTGTCCCAACAGAAGAACAAGCAGACCTCTTTGCAAAGCTGTCTGTCCCAGCAGAAAGACAAGCAGACCTCTCTGCAAAGCTGTCTGTCCCAACAGAAAGACAAGCAGACCTCTCTGTAAAGCTGTCTGTCCCAACAGAAAGAAAAGCAGACCTCTTTGCAAAGCTGTCTGACCCAACATAAAGACAAGCAGACCTCTCTGTAAAGCTGTCTGTCCCAACAGAAAGACAAGCAGACCTCTTTGCAAAGCTGTCTGACCCAACATAAAGACAAGCAGACCTCTCTGTAAAGCTGTCTGTCCCAACATAAAGACAAGCAGACCTCTTTGCAAAGCTGTCTGACCCAACATAAAGACAAGCAGACCTCTCTGTAAAGCTGTCTGTCCCAACAGAAGAACAAGCAGACCTCTTTGCAAAGCTGTCTGACCCAACATAAAGACAAGCAGACCTCTCTGCAAAGCTGTCTGTCCCAACAGAAAGACAAACAGACCTCTCTGTAAAGCTGTCTGTCCCAACAGAAGAACAAGCAGACCTCTTTGCAAAGCTGTCTGTCCCAGCAGAAAGACAAGCAGACCTCTCTGCAAAGCTGTCTGACCCAACAGAAAGACAAGCAGACCTCTCTGTAAAGCTGTCTGTCCCAACAGAAAGAAAAGCAGACCTCTTTGCAAAGCTGTCTGACCCAACATAAAGACAAGCAGACCTCTCTGTAAAGCTGTCTGTCCCAACAGAAAGACAAGCAGACCTCTTTGCAAAGCTGTCTGACCCAACATAAAGACAAGCAGACCTCTCTGCAAAGCTGTCTGTCCCAACAGAAAGACAAGCAGACCTCTCTGCAAAGCTGTCTGACCCAACATAAAGACAAGCAGACCTCTCTGCAAAGCTGTCTGTCCCAACATAAAGACAAGCAGACCTCTTTGCAAAGCTGTCTGACCCAACATAAAGACAAGCAGACCTCTCTGCAAAGCTGTCTGTCCCAACATAAAGACAAGCAGACCTCTCTGCAAAGCTGTCTGTCCCAGCAGAAAGAAAAGCAGACCTCTTTGCAAAGCTGTCTGACCCAACATAAAGACAAGCAGACCTTTCTGAAAAGCTGTCTGACCCAACAGAAAGACAAGCAGACCTCTCTGCAAAGCTGTCTGACCCAACATAAAGACAAGCAGACCTCTCTGCAAAGCTGTCTGACCCAACATAAAGACAAGCAGACCTCTCTGCAAAGCTGTCTGTCCCAACAGAAAGACAAGCAGACCTCTTTGCAAAGCTGTCTGACCCAACATAAAGACAAGCAGACCTCTTTGCAAAGCTGTCTGGCCCAACATAAAGACAAGCAGACCTTTCTGCAAAGCTGTCTGACCCAACATAAAGACAAGCAGACCTCTCTGCAAAGCTGTCTGTCCCAACAGAAAGACAAGCAGACCTCTTTGCAAAGTTGTCTGACCCAATATAAAGACAAGCAGACCTCTTTGCAAAGCTGTCTGTCCCAACAGAAAGCCAACCAGACCTCTCTGCAAAGCTGTCTGACCCAACATAAAGACAAGCAGACCTCTCTGCAAAGCTGTCTGTCCCAACATAAAGACAAGCAGACCTCTTTGCAAAGCTGTCTGACCCAACATAAAGACAAGCAGACCTCTCTGCAAAGCTGTCTGTCCCAGCAGAAAGACAAGCAGACCTCTTTGCAAAGCTGTCTGACCCAACATAAAGACAAGCAGACCTTTCTGCAAAGCTGTCTGACCCAACAGAAACACAAGCAGACCTCTCTGCAAAGCTGTCTGTCCCAACAGAAAGACAAGCAGACCTCTCTGTAAAGCTGTCTGTCCCAACAGAAGAACAAGCAGACCTCTTTGCAAAGCTGTCTGTCCCAGCAGAAAGACAAGCAGACCTCTCTGCAAAGCTGTCTGTCCCAACAGAAAGACAAGCAGACCTCTCTGTAAAGCTGTCTGTCCCAACAGAAAGAAAAGCAGACCTCTTTGCAAAGCTGTCTGACCCAACATAAAGACAAGCAGACCTCTCTGTAAAGCTGTCTGTCCCAACAGAAAGACAAGCAGACCTCTTTGCAAAGCTGTCTGACTCAACATAAAGACAAGCAGACCTCTCTGTAAAGCTGTCTGTCCCAACATAAAGACAAGCAGACCTCTTTGCAAAGCTGTCTGACCCAACATAAAGACAAGCAGACCTCTCTGTAAAGCTGTCTGTCCCAACAGAAAGACAAGCACACCTCTTTGCAAAGCTGTCTGACCCAACATAAAGACAAGCAGACCTCTCTGCAAAGCTGTCTGTCCCAACAGAAAGACAAGCAGACCTCTCTGCAAAGCTGTCTGACCCAACATAAAGACAAGCAGACCTCTCTGCAAAGCTGTCTGTCCCAGCAGAAAGACAAGCAGACCTCTTTGCAAAGCTGTCTGACCCAACATAAAGACAAGCAGACCTTTCTGCAAAGTTGTCTGACCCAACAGAAAGACAAGCAGACCTCTCTGCAAAGCTGTCTGTCCCAACAGAAAGACAAGCAGACCTCTCTGTAAAGCTGTCTGTCCCAACAGAAAGACAAGCAGACCTCTTTGCAAAGCTGTCTGTCCCAACAGAAAGACAAGCAGACCTCTCTGCAAAGCTGTCTGACCCAACATAAAGACAAGCAGACATCTCTGTAAAGCTGTCTGTCCCAACATAAAGACAAGCAGACCTCTTTGCAAACCTGTGTGACCCAACATAAAGACAAGCAGACCTCTCTGCAAAGCTGTCTGACCCAACATAAAGACAAGCAGACCTCTCTGCAAAGCTGTCTGACCCAACATAAAGACAAGCAGACCTTTCTGCAAAGCTGTCTGACCCAACATAAAGACAAGCAGACCTCTCTGCAAAGCTGTCTGTCCCAACATAAAGACAAGCAGACCTCTCTGCAAAGCTGTCTGACCCAACATAAAGACAAGCAGACCTCTCTGCAAAGCTGTCTGTCCCAACAGAAAGACAAACAGACCTCTTTGCAAAGCTGTCTGACCCAACATAAAGACAAGCAGACCTCTTTGCAAAGCTGTCTGGCCCAACATAAAGACAAGCAGACCTTTCTGCAAAGCTGTCTGACCCAACATAAAGACAAGCAGACCTCTCTGCAAAGCTGTCTGTCCCAACAGAAAGACAAGCAGACCTCTTTGCAAAGTTGTCTGACCCAATATAAAGACAAGCAGACCTCTCTGCAAAGCTGTCTGTCCCAACAGAAAGCCAACCAGACCTCTCTGCAAAGCTGTCTGACCCAACATAAAGACAAGCAGACCTCTCTGCAAAGCTGTCTGTCCCAACATAAAGACAAGCAGACCTCTTTGCAAAGCTGTCTGACCCAACATAAAGACAAGCAGACCTCTCTGCAAAGCTGTCTGTCCCAGCAGAAAGACAAGCAGACCTCTTTGCAAAGCTGTCTGACCCAACATAAAGACAAGCAGACCTTTCTGCAAAGCTGTCTGACCCAACAGAAAGACAAGCAGACCTCTCTGCAAAGCTGTCTGTCCCAACAGAAAGACAAGCAGACCTCTCTGTAAAGCTGTCTGTCCCAACAGAAGAACAAGCAGACCTCTTTGCAAAGCTGTCTGTCCCAGCAGAAAGACAAGCAGACCTCTCTGCAAAGCTGTCTGTCCCAACATAAAGACAAGCAGACCTCTCTGTAAAGCTGTCTGTCCCAACAGAAAGAAAAGCAGACCTCTTTGCAAAGCTGTCTGACCCAACATAAAGACAAGCAGACCTCTCTGTAAAGCTGTCTGTCCCAACAGAAAGACAAGCAGACCTCTTTGCAAAGCTGTCTGACCCAACATAAAGACAAGCAGACCTCTCTGTAAAGCTGTCTGTCCCAACATAAAGACAAGCAGACCTCTTTGCAAAGCTGTCTGACCCAACATAAAGACAAGCAGACCTCTCTGCAAAGCTGTCTGACCCAACAGAAAGACAAGCAGACCTCTCTGCAAAGCTGTCTGTCCCAACAGAAAGACAAACAGACCTCTCTGTAAAGCTGTCTGTCCCAACAGAAGAACAAGCAGACCTCTTTGCAAAGCTGTCTGTCCCAGCAGAAAGACAAGCAGACCTCTCTGCAAAGCTGTCTGTCCCAACAGAAAGACAAGCAGACCTCTCTGTAAAGCTGTCTGTCCCAACAGAAAGAAAAGCAGACCTCTTTGCAAAGCTGTCTGACCCAACATAAAGACAAGCAGACCTCTCTGTAAAGCTGTCTGTCCCAACAGAAAGACAAGCAGACCTCTTTGCAAAGCTGTCTGACCCAACATAAAGACAAGCAGACCTCTCTGCAAAGCTGTCTGTCCCAACAGAAAGACAAGCAGACCTCTCTGCAAAGCTGTCTGACCCAACATAAAGACAAGCAGACCTCTCTGCAAAGCTGTCTGTCCCAACATAAAGACAAGCAGACCTCTTTGCAAAGCTGTCTGACCCAACATAAAGACAAGCAGACCTCTCTGCAAAGCTGTCTGTCCCAGCAGAAAGAAAAGCAGACCTCTTTGCAAAGCTGTCTGACCCAACATAAAGACAAGCAGACCTTTCTGAAAAGCTGTCTGACCCAACAGAAAGACAAGCAGACCTCTCTGCAAAGCTGTCTGACCCAACATAAAGACAAGCAGACCTCTCTGCAAAGCTGTCTGACCCAACATAAAGACAAGCAGACCTCTCTGCAAAGCTGTCTGTCCCAACAGAAAGACAAGCAGACCTCTTTGCAAAGCTGTCTGACCCAACATAAAGACAAGCAGACCTCTTTGCAAAGCTGTCTGGCCCAACATAAAGACAAGCAGACCTTTCTGCAAAGCTGTCTGACCCAACATAAAGACAAGCAGACCTCTCTGCAAAGCTGTCTGTCCCAACAGAAAGACAAGCAGACCTCTTTGCAAAGTTGTCTGACCCAATATAAAGACAAGCAGACCTCTCTGCAAAGCTGTCTGTCCCAACAGAAAGCCAACCAGACCTCTCTGCAAAGCTGTCTGACCCAACATAAAGACAAGCAGACCTCTCTGCAAAGCTGTCTGTCCCAACATAAAGACAAGCAGACCTCTTTGCAAAGCTGTCTGACCCAACATAAAGACAAGCAGACCTCTCTGCAAAGCTGTCTGTCCCAGCAGAAAGACAAGCAGACCTCTTTGCAAAGCTGTCTGACCCAACATAAAGACAAGCAGACCTCTCTGCAAAGCTGTCTGTCCCAACAGAAAGACAAGCAGACCTCTCTGTAAAGCTGTCTGTCCCAACAGAAAGACAAGCAGACCTCTTTGCAAAGCTGTCTGTCCCAACAGAAAGACAAGCAGACCTCTCTGCAAAGCTGTCTGTCCCAACAGAAAGACAAGCAGACCTCTCTGTAAAGCTGTCTGTCCCAACAGAAAGAAAAGCAGACCTCTTTGCAAAGCTGTCTGACCCAACATAAAGACAAGCAGACCTCTCTGTAAAGCTGTCTGTCCCAACAGAAAGACAAGCAGACCTCTTTGCAAAGCTGTCTGACCCAACATAAAGACAAGCAGACCTCTCTGCAAAGCTGTCTGTCCCAACAGAAAGACAAGCAGACCTCTCTGCAAAGCTGTCTGACCCAACATAAAGACAAGCAGACCTCTCTGCAAAGCTGTCTGTCCCAACATAAAGACAAGCAGACCTCTTTGCAAAGCTGTCTGACCCAACATAAAGACAAGCAGACCTCTCTGCAAAGCTGTCTGTCCCAGCAGAAAGAAAAGCAGACCTCTTTGCAAAGCTGTCTGACCCAACATAAAGACAAGCAGACCTTTCTGAAAAGCTGTCTGACCCAACAGAAAGACAAGCAGACCTCTCTGCAAAGCTGTCTGACCCAACATAAAGACAAGCAGACCTCTCTGCAAAGCTGTCTGACCCAACATAAAGACAAGCAGACCTCTCTGCAAAGCTGTCTGTCCCAACAGAAAGACAAGCAGACCTCTTTGCAAAGCTGTCTGACCCAACATAAAGACAAGCAGACCTCTTTGCAAAGCTGTCTGGCCCAACATAAAGACAAGCAGACCTTTCTGCAAAGCTGTCTGACCCAACATAAAGACAAGCAGACCTCTCTGCAAAGCTGTCTGTCCCAACAGAAAGACAAGCAGACCTCTTTGCAAAGTTGTCTGACCCAATATAAAGACAAGCAGACCTCTCTGCAAAGCTGTCTGTCCCAACAGAAAGCCAACCAGACCTCTCTGCAAAGCTGTCTGACCCAACATAAAGACAAGCAGACCTCTCTGCAAAGCTGTCTGTCCCAACATAAAGACAAGCAGACCTCTTTGCAAAGCTGTCTGACCCAACATAAAGACAAGCAGACCTCTCTGCAAAGCTGTCTGTCCCAGCAGAAAGACAAGCAGACCTCTTTGCAAAGCTGTCTGACCCAACATAAAGACAAGCAGACCTCTCTGCAAAGCTGTCTGTCCCAACAGAAAGACAAGCAGACCTCTCTGTAAAGCTGTCTGTCCCAACAGAAAGACAAGCAGACCTCTTTGCAAAGCTGTCTGTCCCAACAGAAAGACAAGCAGACCTCTCTGCAAAGCTGTCTGACCCAACATAAAGACAAGCAGACATCTCTGTAAAGCTGTCTGTCCCAACAGAAAGACAAGCAGACCTCTTTGCAAAGCTGTCTGACCCAACATAAAGACAAGCAGACCTCTCTGCAAAGCTGTCTGACCCAACATAAAGACAAGCAGACCTCTCTGCAAAGCTGTCTGACCCAACATAAAGACAAGCAGACCTTTCTGCAAAGCTGTCTGAGCCAACATAAAGACAAGCAGACCTCTCTGCAAAGCTGTCTGTCCCAACAGAAGAACAAGCAGACCTCTTTGCAAAGCTGTCTGTCCCAGCAGAAAGACAAGCAGACCTCTCTGCAAAGCTGTCTGACCCAACAGAAAGACAAGCACACCTCTCTGTAAAGCTGTCTGTCCCAACAGAAAGAAAAGCAGACCTCTTTGCAAAGCTGTCTGACCCAACATAAAGACAAGCAGACCTCTCTGTAAAGCTGTCTGTCCCAACAGAAAGACAAGCAGACCTCTTTGCAAAGCTGTCTGACCCAACATAAAGACAAGCAGACCTCTCTGCAAAGCTGTCTGTCCCAACAGAAAGACAAGCAGACCTCTCTGCAAAGCTGTCTGACCCAACATAAAGACAAGCAGACCTCTCTGCAAAGCTGTCTGTCCCAATATAAAGACAAGCAGACCTCTTTGCAAAGCTGTCTGACCCAACATAAAGACAAGCAGACCTCTCTGCAAAGCTGTCTGTCCCAACATAAAGACAAGCAGACCTCTCTGCAAAGCTGTCTGTCCCAGCAGAAAGAAAAGCAGACCTCTTTGCAAAGCTGTCTGACCCAACATAAAGACAAGCAGACCTTTCTGAAAAGCTGTCTGACCCAACAGAAAGACAAGCAGACCTCTCTGCAAAGCTGTCTGACCCAACATAAAGACAAGCAGACCTCTCTGCAAAGCTGTCTGACCCAACATAAAGACAAGCAGACCTCTCTGCAAAGCTGTCTGTCCCAACAGAAAGACAAGCAGACCTCTTTGCAAAGCTGTCTGACCCAACATAAAGACAAGCAGACCTCTTTGCAAAGCTGTCTGGCCCAACATAAAGACAAGCAGACCTTTCTGCAAAGCTGTCTGACCCAACATAAAGACAAGCAGACCTCTCTGCAAAGCTGTCTGTCCCAACAGAAAGACAAGCAGACCTCTTTGCAAAGTTGTCTGACCCAATATAAAGACAAGCAGACATCGCTGCAAAGCTGTCTGTCCCAACAGAAAGCCAACCAGACCTCTCTGCAAAGCTGTCTGACCCAACATAAAGACAAGCAGACCTCTCTGCAAAGCTGTCTGTCCCAACATAAAGACAAGCAGACCTCTTTGCAAAGCTGTCTGACCCAACATAAAGACAAGCAGACCTCTCTGCAAAGCTGTCTGTCCCAGCAGAAAGACAAGCAGACCTCTTTGCAAAGCTGTCTGACCCAACATAAAGACAAGCAGACCTTTCTGCAAAGCTGTCTGACCCAACAGAAAGACAAGCAGACCTCTCTGCAAAGCTGTCTGTCCCAACAGAAAGACAAGCAGACCTCTCTGTAAAGCTGTCTGTCCCAACAGAAGAACAAGCAGACCTCTTTGCAAAGCTGTCTGTCCCAGCAGAAAGACAAGCAGACCTCTCTGCAAAGCTGTCTGTCCCAACAGAAAGACAAGCAGACCTCTCTGTAAAGCTGTCTGTCCCAACAGAAAGAAAAGCAGACCTCTTTGCAAAGCTGTCTGACCCAACATAAAGACAAGTGGACCTCTCTGTAAAGCTGTCTGTCCCAACAGAAAGACAAGCAGACCTCTTTGCAAAGCTGTCTGACCCAACATAAAGACAAGCAGACCTCTCTGTAAAGCTGTCTGTCCCAACATAAAGACAAGCAGACCTCTTTGCAAAGCTGTCTGACCCAACATAAAGACAAGCAGACCTCTTTGCAAAGGCGTCTGACCCAACATAAAGACAAGCAGACCTCTCTATAAAGCTGTCTGTCCCAACAGAAAGACAAGCAGACCTCTTTGCAAAGCTGTCTGTCCCAACAGAAAGACAAGCACACCTCTTTGCAAAGCTGTCTGACCCAACATAAAGACAAGCAGACCTCTCTGCAAAGCTGTCTGTCCCAACAGAAAGACAAGCAGACCTCTCTGCAAAGCTGTCTGACCCAACATAAAGACAAGCAGACCTCTCTGCAAAGCTGTCTGTCCCAGCAGAAAGACAAGCAGACCTCTTTGCAAAGCTGTCTGACCCAACATAAAGACAAGCAGACCTTTCTGCAAAGTTGTCTGACCCAACAGAAAGACAAGCAGACCTCTCTGCAAAGCTGTCTGTCCCAACAGAAAGACAAGCAGACCTCTCTGTAAAGCTGTCTGTCCCAACAGAAAGACAAGCAGACCTCTTTGCAAAGCTGTCTGTCCCAACAGAAAGACAAGCAGACCTCTCTGCAAAGCTGTCTGACCCAACATAAAGACAAGCAGACATCTCTGCAAAGCTGTCTGTCCCAACAGAAAGACAAGCAGACCTCTTTGCAAAGCTGTCTGACCCAACATAAAGACAAGCAGACCTCTCTGCAAAGCTGTCTGACCCAACATAAAGACAAGCAGACCTCTCTGCAAAGCTGTCTGACCCAACATAAAGACAAGCAGACCTTTCTGCAAAGCTGTCTGAGCCAACATAAAGACAAGCAGACCTCTCTGCAAAGCTGTCTGTCCCAACATAAAGACAAGCAGACCTCTCTGCAAAGCTGTCTGACCCAACATAAAGACAAGCAGACCTCTCTGCAAAGCTGTCTGTCCCAACAGAAAGACAAGCAGACCTCTTTGCAAAGCTGTCTGACCCAACATAAAGACAAGCAGACCTCTTTGCAAAGCTGTCTGGCCCAACATAAAGACAAGCAGACCTTTCTGCAAAGCTGTCTGACCCAACATAAAGACAAGCAGACCTTTCTGCAAAGCTGTCTGACCCAACAGAAAGACAAGCAGACCTCTCTGCAAAGCTGTCTGTCCCAACAGAAAGACAAGCAGACCTCTCTGTAAAGCTGTCTGTCCCAACAGAAGAACAAGCAGACCTCTTTGCAAAGCTGTCTGTCCCAGCAGAAAGACAAGCAGACCTCTCTGCAAAGCTGTCTGTCCCAACAGAAAGACAAGCAGACCTCTCTGTAAAGCTGTCTGTCCCAACAGAAAGAAAAGCAGACCTCTTTGCAAAGCTGTCTGACCCAACATAAAGACAAGCAGACCTCTCTGTAAAGCTGTCTGTCCCAACAGAAAGACAAGCAGACCTCTTTGCAAAGCTGTCTGACCCAACAGAAAGACAAGCAGACCTCTCTGTAAAGCTGTCTGTCCCAACATAAAGACAAGCAGACCTCTTTGCAAAGCTGTCTGACCCAACATAAAGACAAGCAGACCTCTCTGCAAAGCTGTCTGACCCAACATAAAGACAAGCAGACCTCTCTGCAAAGCTGTCTGTCCCAACAGAAAGACAAACAGACCTCTCTGTAAAGCTGTCTGTCCCAACAGAAGAACAAGCAGACCTCTTTGCAAAGCTGTCTGTCCCAGCAGAAAGACAAGCAGACCTCTCTGCAAAGCTGTCTGTCCCAACAGAAAGACAAGCAGACCTCTCTGTAAAGCTGTCTGTCCCAACAGAAAGAAAAGCAGACCTCTTTGCAAAGCTGTCTGACCCAACATAAAGACAAGCAGACCTCTCTGTAAAGCTGTCTGTCCCAACAGAAAGACAAGCAGACCTCTTTGCAAAGCTGTCTGACCCAACATAAAGACAAGCAGACCTCTCTGCAAAGCTGTCTGTCCCAACAGAAAGACAAGCAGACCTCTCTGCAAAGCTGTCTGACCCAACATAAAGACAAGCAGACCTCTCTGCAAAGCTGTCTGTCCCAACATAAAGACAAGCAGACCTCTTTGCAAAGCTGTCTGACCCAACATAAAGACAAGCAGACCTCTCTGCAAAGCTGTCTGTCCCAGCAGAAAGAAAAGCAGACCTCTTTGCAAAGCTGTCTGACCCAACATAAAGACAAGCAGAACTTTCTGAAAAGCTGTCCGACCCAACATAAAGACAAGCAGACCTCTCTGCAAAGCTGTCTGTCCCAACATAAAGACAAGCAGACCTCTTTGCAAAGCTGTCTGACCCAACATAAAGACAAGCAGACCTCTCTGCAAAGCTGTCTGTCCCAGCAGAAAGACAAGCAGACCTCTTTGCAAAGCTGTCTGACCCAACATAAAGACAAGCAGACCTCTCTGCAAAGCTGTCTGTCCCAACAGAAAGACAAGCAGACATCTCTGTAAAGCTGTCTGTCCCAACAGAAAGACAAGCAGACCTCTTTGCAAAGCTGTCTGACCCAACATAAAGACAAGCAGACCTCTCTGCAAAGCTGTCTGACCCAACATAAAGACAAGCAGACCTCTCTGCAAAGCTGTCTGACCCAACATAAAGACAAGCAGACCTTTCTGCAAAGCTGTCTGAGCCAACATAAAGACAAGCAGACCTCTCTGCAAAGCTGTCTGTCCCAACATAAAGACAAGCAGACCTCTCTGCAAAGCTGTCTGACCCAACATAAAGACAAGCAGACCTCTCTGCAAAGCTGTCTGTCCCAACAGAAAGACAAGCAGACCTCTTTGCAAAGCTGTCTGACCCAACATAAAGACAAGCAGACCTCTTTGCAAAGCTGTCTGGCCCAACATAAAGACAAGCAGACCTTTCTGCAAAGCAGTCTGACCCAACATAAAGACAAGCAGACCTCTCTGCAAAGCTGTCTGTCCCAACAGAAAGACAAGCAGACCTCTTTGCAAAGTTGTCTGACCCAATATAAAGACAAGCAGACCTCTCTGCAAAGCTGTCTGTCCCAACAGAAAGCCAACCAGACCTCTCTGCAAAGCTGTCTGACCCAACATAAAGACAAGCAGACCTCTCTGCAAAGCTGTCTGTCCCAACATAAAGACAAGCAGACCTCTTTGCAAAGCTGTCTGACCCAACATAAAGACAAGCAGACCTCTCTGCAAAGCTGTCTGTCCCAGCAGAAAGACAAGCAGACCTCTTTGCAAAGCTGTCTGACCCAACATAAAGACAAGCAGACCTCTCTGCAAAGCTGTCTGACCCAACAGAAAGACAAGCAGACCTCTCTGCAAAGCTGTCTGTCCCAACAGAAAGACAAGCAGACCTCTCTGTAAAGCTGTCTGTCCCAACAGAAGAACAAGCAGACCTCTTTGCAAAGCTGTCTGTCCCAGCAGAAAGACAAGCAGACCTCTCTGCAAAGCTGTCTGTCCCAACAGAAAGACAAGCAGACCTCTCTGTAAAGCTGTCTGTCCCAACAGAAAGAAAAGCAGACCTCTTTGCAAAGCTGTCTGACCCAACATAAAGACAAGCAGACCTCTCTGTAAAGCTGTCTGTCCCAACAGAAAGACAAGCAGACCTCTTTGCAAAGCTGTCTGACCCAACATAAAGACAAGCAGACCTCTTTGCAAAGCTGTCTGACCCAACATAAAGACAAGCAGACCTCTTTGCAAAGCTGTCTGGCCCAACATAAAGACAAGCAGACCTTTCTGCAAAGCTGTCTGACCCAACATAAAGACAAGCAGACCTCTCTGCAAAGCTGTCTGTCCCAACAGAAAGACAAGCAGACCTCTTTGCAAAGTTGTCTGACCCAATATAAAGACAAGCAGACCTCTCTGCAAAGCTGTCTGTCCCAACAGAAAGCCAACCAGACCTCTCTGCAAAGCTGTCTGACCCAACATAAAGACAAGCAGACCTCTCTGCAAAGCTGTCTGTCCCAACATAAAGACAAGCAGACCTCTTTGCAAAGCTGTCTGACCCAACATAAAGACAAGCAGACCTCTCTGCAAAGCTGTCTGTCCCAGCAGAAAGACAAGCAGACCTCTTTGCAAAGCTGTCTGACCCAACATAAAGACAAGCAGACCTCTCTGCAAAGCTGTCTGTCCCAACAGAAAGACAAGCAGACCTCTCTGTAAAGCTGTCTGTCCCAACAGAAAGACAAGCAGACCTCTTTGCAAAGCTGTCTGTCCCAACAGAAAGACAAGCAGACCTCTCTGCAAAGCTGTCTGACCCAACATAAAGACAAGCAGACATCTCTGTAAAGCTGTCTGTCCCAACAGAAAGACAAGCTGACCTCTTTGCAAAGCTGTCTGACCCAACATAAAGACAAGCAGACCTCTCTGCAAAGCTGTCTGACCCAACATAAAGACAAGCAGACCTCTCTGCAAAGCTGTCTGACCCAACATAAAGACAAGCAGACCTTTCTGCAAAGCTGTCTGAGCCAACATAAAGACAAGCAGACCTCTCTGCAAAGCTGTCTGTCCCAACAGAAGAACAAGCAGACCTCTTTGCAAAGCTGTCTGTCCCAGCAGAAAGACAAGCAGACCTCTCTGCAAAGCTGTCTGACCCAACAGAAAGACAAGCACACCTCTCTGTAAAGCTGTCTGTCCCAACAGAAAGAAAAGCAGACCTCTTTGCAAAGCTGTCTGACCCAACATAAAGACAAGCAGACCTCTCTGTAAAGCTGTCTGTCCCAACAGAAAGACAAGCAGACCTCTTTGCAAAGCTGTCTGACCCAACATAAAGACAAGCAGACCTCTCTGCAAAGCTGTCTGTCCCAACAGAAAGACAAGCAGACCTCTCTGCAAAGCTGTCTGACCCAACATAAAGACAAGCAGACCTCTCTGCAAAGCTGTCTGTCCCAATATAAAGACAAGCAGACCTCTTTGCAAAGCTGTCTGACCCAACATAAAGACAAGCAGACCTCTCTGCAAAGCTGTCTGTCCCAACATAAAGACAAGCAGACCTCTCTGCAAAGCTGTCTGTCCCAGCAGAAAGAAAAGCAGACCTCTTTGCAAAGCTGTCTGACCCAACATAAAGACAAGCAGACCTTTCTGAAAAGCTGTCTGACCCAACAGAAAGACAAGCAGACCTCTCTGCAAAGCTGTCTGACCCAACATAAAGACAAGCAGACCTCTCTGCAAAGCTGTCTGACCCAACATAAAGACAAGCAGACCTCTCTGCAAAGCTGTCTGTCCCAACAGAAAGACAAGCAGACCTCTTTGCAAAGCTGTCTGACCCAACATAAAGACAAGCAGACCTCTTTGCAAAGCTGTCTGGCCCAACATAAAGACAAGCAGACCTTTCTGCAAAGCTGTCTGACCCAACATAAAGACAAGCAGACCTCTCTGCAAAGCTGTCTGTCCCAACAGAAAGACAAGCAGACCTCTTTGCAAAGTTGTCTGACCCAATATAAAGACAAGCAGACATCTCTGCAAAGCTGTCTGTCCCAACAGAAAGCCAACCAGACCTCTCTGCAAAGCTGTCTGACCCAACATAAAGACAAGCAGACCTCTCTGCAAAGCTGTCTGTCCCAACATAAAGACAAGCAGACCTCTTTGCAAAGCTGTCTGACCCAACATAAAGACAAGCAGACCTCTCTGCAAAGCTGTCTGTCCCAGCAGAAAGACAAGCAGACCTCTTTGCAAAGCTGTCTGACCCAACATAAAGACAAGCAGACCTTTCTGCAAAGCTGTCTGACCCAACAGAAAGACAAGCAGACCTCTCTGCAAAGCTGTCTGTCCCAACAGAAAGACAAGCAGACCTCTCTGTAAAGCTGTCTGTCCCAACAGAAGAACAAGCAGACCTCTTTGCAAAGCTGTCTGTCCCAGCAGAAAGACAAGCAGACCTCTCTGCAAAGCTGTCTGTCCCAACAGAAAGACAAGCAGACCTCTCTGTAAAGCTGTCTGTCCCAACAGAAAGAAAAGCAGACCTCTTTGCAAAGCTGTCTGACCCAACATAAAGACAAGTGGACCTCTCTGTAAAGCTGTCTGTCCCAACAGAAAGACAAGCAGACCTCTTTGCAAAGCTGTCTGACCCAACATAAAGACAAGCAGACCTCTCTGTAAAGCTGTCTGTCCCAACATAAAGACAAGCAGACCTCTTTGCAAAGCTGTCTGACCCAACATAAAGACAAGCAGACCTCTTTGCAAAGGCGTCTGACCCAACATAAAGACAAGCAGACCTCTCTATAAAGCTGTCTGTCCCAACAGAAAGACAAGCAGACCTCTTTGCAAAGCTGTCTGTCCCAACAGAAAGACAAGCACACCTCTTTGCAAAGCTGTCTGACCCAACATAAAGACAAGCAGACCTCTCTGCAAAGCTGTCTGTCCCAACAGAAAGACAAGCAGACCTCTCTGCAAAGCTGTCTGACCCAACATAAAGACAAGCAGACCTCTCTGCAAAGCTGTCTGTCCCAGCAGAAAGACAAGCAGACCTCTTTGCAAAGCTGTCTGACCCAACATAAAGACAAGCAGACCTTTCTGCAAAGTTGTCTGACCCAACAGAAAGACAAGCAGACCTCTCTGCAAAGCTGTCTGTCCCAACAGAAAGACAAGCAGACCTCTCTGTAAAGCTGTCTGTCCCAACAGAAAGACAAGCAGACCTCTTTGCAAAGCTGTCTGTCCCAACAGAAAGACAAGCAGACCTCTCTGCAAAGCTGTCTGACCCAACATAAAGACAAGCAGACATCTCTGCAAAGCTGTCTGTCCCAACAGAAAGACAAGCAGACCTCTTTGCAAAGCTGTCTGACCCAACATAAAGACAAGCAGACCTCTCTGCAAAGCTGTCTGACCCAACATAAAGACAAGCAGACCTCTCTGCAAAGCTGTCTGACCCAACATAAAGACAAGCAGACCTTTCTGCAAAGCTGTCTGAGCCAACATAAAGACAAGCAGACCTCTCTGCAAAGCTGTCTGTCCCAACATAAAGACAAGCAGACCTCTCTGCAAAGCTGTCTGACCCAACATAAAGACAAGCAGACCTCTCTGCAAAGCTGTCTGTCCCAACAGAAAGACAAGCAGACCTCTTTGCAAAGCTGTCTGACCCAACATAAAGACAAGCAGACCTCTTTGCAAAGCTGTCTGGCCCAACATAAAGACAAGCAGACCTTTCTGCAAAGCTGTCTGACCCAACATAAAGACAAGCAGACCTTTCTGCAAAGCTGTCTGACCCAACAGAAAGACAAGCAGACCTCTCTGCAAAGCTGTCTGTCCCAACAGAAAGACAAGCAGACCTCTCTGTAAAGCTGTCTGTCCCAACAGAAGAACAAGCAGACCTCTTTGCAAAGCTGTCTGTCCCAGCAGAAAGACAAGCAGACCTCTCTGCAAAGCTGTCTGTCCCAACAGAAAGACAAGCAGACCTCTCTGTAAAGCTGTCTGTCCCAACAGAAAGAAAAGCAGACCTCTTTGCAAAGCTGTCTGACCCAACATAAAGACAAGCAGACCTCTCTGTAAAGCTGTCTGTCCCAACAGAAAGACAAGCAGACCTCTTTGCAAAGCTGTCTGACCCAACAGAAAGACAAGCAGACCTCTCTGTAAAGCTGTCTGTCCCAACATAAAGACAAGCAGACCTCTTTGCAAAGCTGTCTGACCCAACATAAAGACAAGCAGACCTCTCTGCAAAGCTGTCTGACCCAACATAAAGACAAGCAGACCTCTCTGCAAAGCTGTCTGTCCCAACAGAAAGACAAACAGACCTCTCTGTAAAGCTGTCTGTCCCAACAGAAGAACAAGCAGACCTCTTTGCAAAGCTGTCTGTCCCAGCAGAAAGACAAGCAGACCTCTCTGCAAAGCTGTCTGTCCCAACAGAAAGACAAGCAGACCTCTCTGTAAAGCTGTCTGTCCCAACAGAAAGAAAAGCAGACCTCTTTGCAAAGCTGTCTGACCCAACATAAAGACAAGCAGACCTCTCTGTAAAGCTGTCTGTCCCAACAGAAAGACAAGCAGACCTCTTTGCAAAGCTGTCTGACCCAACATAAAGACAAGCAGACCTCTCTGCAAAGCTGTCTGTCCCAACAGAAAGACAAGCAGACCTCTCTGCAAAGCTGTCTGACCCAACATAAAGACAAGCAGACCTCTCTGCAAAGCTGTCTGTCCCAACATAAAGACAAGCAGACCTCTTTGCAAAGCTGTCTGACCCAACATAAAGACAAGCAGACCTCTCTGCAAAGCTGTCTGTCCCAGCAGAAAGAAAAGCAGACCTCTTTGCAAAGCTGTCTGACCCAACATAAAGACAAGCAGAACTTTCTGAAAAGCTGTCCGACCCAACATAAAGACAAGCAGACCTCTCTGCAAAGCTGTCTGTCCCAACATAAAGACAAGCAGACCTCTTTGCAAAGCTGTCTGACCCAACATAAAGACAAGCAGACCTCTCTGCAAAGCTGTCTGTCCCAGCAGAAAGACAAGCAGACCTCTTTGCAAAGCTGTCTGACCCAACATAAAGACAAGCAGACCTCTCTGCAAAGCTGTCTGTCCCAACAGAAAGACAAGCAGACATCTCTGTAAAGCTGTCTGTCCCAACAGAAAGACAAGCAGACCTCTTTGCAAAGCTGTCTGACCCAACATAAAGACAAGCAGACCTCTCTGCAAAGCTGTCTGACCCAACATAAAGACAAGCAGACCTCTCTGCAAAGCTGTCTGACCCAACATAAAGACAAGCAGACCTTTCTGCAAAGCTGTCTGAGCCAACATAAAGACAAGCAGACCTCTCTGCAAAGCTGTCTGTCCCAACATAAAGACAAGCAGACCTCTCTGCAAAGCTGTCTGACCCAACATAAAGACAAGCAGACCTCTCTGCAAAGCTGTCTGTCCCAACAGAAAGACAAGCAGACCTCTTTGCAAAGCTGTCTGACCCAACATAAAGACAAGCAGACCTCTTTGCAAAGCTGTCTGGCCCAACATAAAGACAAGCAGACCTTTCTGCAAAGCAGTCTGACCCAACATAAAGACAAGCAGACCTCTCTGCAAAGCTGTCTGTCCCAACAGAAAGACAAGCAGACCTCTTTGCAAAGTTGTCTGACCCAATATAAAGACAAGCAGACCTCTCTGCAAAGCTGTCTGTCCCAACAGAAAGCCAACCAGACCTCTCTGCAAAGCTGTCTGACCCAACATAAAGACAAGCAGACCTCTCTGCAAAGCTGTCTGTCCCAACATAAAGACAAGCAGACCTCTTTGCAAAGCTGTCTGACCCAACATAAAGACAAGCAGACCTCTCTGCAAAGCTGTCTGTCCCAGCAGAAAGACAAGCAGACCTCTTTGCAAAGCTGTCTGACCCAACATAAAGACAAGCAGACCTCTCTGCAAAGCTGTCTGACCCAACAGAAAGACAAGCAGACCTCTCTGCAAAGCTGTCTGTCCCAACAGAAAGACAAGCAGACCTCTCTGTAAAGCTGTCTGTCCCAACAGAAGAACAAGCAGACCTCTTTGCAAAGCTGTCTGTCCCAGCAGAAAGACAAGCAGACCTCTCTGCAAAGCTGTCTGTCCCAACAGAAAGACAAGCAGACCTCTCTGTAAAGCTGTCTGTCCCAACAGAAAGAAAAGCAGACCTCTTTGCAAAGCTGTCTGACCCAACATAAAGACAAGCAGACCTCTCTGTAAAGCTGTCTGTCCCAACAGAAAGACAAGCAGACCTCTTTGCAAAGCTGTCTGACCCAACATAAAGACAAGCAGACCTCTTTGCAAAGCTGTCTGACCCAACATAAAGACAAGCAGACCTCTTTGCAAAGCTGTCTGGCCCAACATAAAGACAAGCAGACCTTTCTGCAAAGCTGTCTGACCCAACATAAAGACAAGCAGACCTCTCTGCAAAGCTGTCTGTCCCAACAGAAAGACAAGCAGACCTCTTTGCAAAGTTGTCTGACCCAATATAAAGACAAGCAGACCTCTCTGCAAAGCTGTCTGTCCCAACAGAAAGCCAACCAGACCTCTCTGCAAAGCTGTCTGACCCAACATAAAGACAAGCAGACCTCTCTGCAAAGCTGTCTGTCCCAACATAAAGACAAGCAGACCTCTTTGCAAAGCTGTCTGACCCAACATAAAGACAAGCAGACCTCTCTGCAAAGCTGTCTGTCCCAGCAGAAAGACAAGCAGACCTCTTTGCAAAGCTGTCTGACCCAACATAAAGACAAGCAGACCTCTCTGCAAAGCTGTCTGTCCCAACAGAAAGACAAGCAGACCTCTCTGTAAAGCTGTCTGTCCCAACAGAAAGACAAGCAGACCTCTTTGCAAAGCTGTCTGTCCCAACAGAAAGACAAGCAGACCTCTCTGCAAAGCTGTCTGACCCAACATAAAGACAAGCAGACATCTCTGTAAAGCTGTCTGTCCCAACAGAAAGACAAGCTGACCTCTTTGCAAAGCTGTCTGACCCAACATAAAGACAAGCAGACCTCTCTGCAAAGCTGTCTGACCCAACATAAAGACAAGCAGACCTCTCTGCAAAGCTGTCTGACCCAACATAAAGACAAGCAGACCTTTCTGCAAAGCTGTCTGAGCCAACATAAAGACAAGCAGACCTCTCTGCAAAGCTGTCTGTCCCAACAGAAGAACAAGCAGACCTCTTTGCAAAGCTGTCTGTCCCAGCAGAAAGACAAGCAGACCTCTCTGCAAAGCTGTCTGACCCAACAGAAAGACAAGCACACCTCTCTGTAAAGCTGTCTGTCCCAACAGAAAGAAAAGCAGACCTCTTTGCAAAGCTGTCTGACCCAACATAAAGACAAGCAGACCTCTCTGTAAAGCTGTCTGTCCCAACAGAAAGACAAGCAGACCTCTTTGCAAAGCTGTCTGACCCAACATAAAGACAAGCAGACCTCTCTGCAAAGCTGTCTGTCCCAACAGAAAGACAAGCAGACCTCTCTGCAAAGCTGTCTGACCCAACATAAAGACAAGCAGACCTCTCTGCAAAGCTGTCTGTCCCAATATAAAGACAAGCAGACCTCTTTGCAAAGCTGTCTGACCCAACATAAAGACAAGCAGACCTCTCTGCAAAGCTGTCTGTCCCAACATAAAGACAAGCAGACCTCTCTGCAAAGCTGTCTGTCCCAGCAGAAAGAAAAGCAGACCTCTTTGCAAAGCTGTCTGACCCAACATAAAGACAAGCAGACCTTTCTGAAAAGCTGTCTGACCCAACAGAAAGACAAGCAGACCTCTCTGCAAAGCTGTCTGACCCAACATAAAGACAAGCAGACCTCTCTGCAAAGCTGTCTGACCCAACATAAAGACAAGCAGACCTCTCTGCAAAGCTGTCTGTCCCAACAGAAAGACAAGCAGACCTCTTTGCAAAGCTGTCTGACCCAACATAAAGACAAGCAGACCTCTTTGCAAAGCTGTCTGGCCCAACATAAAGACAAGCAGACCTTTCTGCAAAGCTGTCTGACCCAACATAAAGACAAGCAGACCTCTCTGCAAAGCTGTCTGTCCCAACAGAAAGACAAGCAGACCTCTTTGCAAAGTTGTCTGACCCAATATAAAGACAAGCAGACATCTCTGCAAAGCTGTCTGTCCCAACAGAAAGCCAACCAGACCTCTCTGCAAAGCTGTCTGACCCAACATAAAGACAAGCAGACCTCTCTGCAAAGCTGTCTGTCCCAACATAAAGACAAGCAGACCTCTTTGCAAAGCTGTCTGACCCAACATAAAGACAAGCAGACCTCTCTGCAAAGCTGTCTGTCCCAGCAGAAAGACAAGCAGACCTCTTTGCAAAGCTGTCTGACCCAACATAAAGACAAGCAGACCTTTCTGCAAAGCTGTCTGACCCAACAGAAAGACAAGCAGACCTCTCTGCAAAGCTGTCTGTCCCAACAGAAAGACAAGCAGACCTCTCTGTAAAGCTGTCTGTCCCAACAGAAGAACAAGCAGACCTCTTTGCAAAGCTGTCTGTCCCAGCAGAAAGACAAGCAGACCTCTCTGCAAAGCTGTCTGTCCCAACAGAAAGACAAGCAGACCTCTCTGTAAAGCTGTCTGTCCCAACAGAAAGAAAAGCAGACCTCTTTGCAAAGCTGTCTGACCCAACATAAAGACAAGCAGACCTCTCTGTAAAGCTGTCTGTCCCAACAGAAAGACAAGCAGACCTCTTTGCAAAGCTGTCTGACCCAACATAAAGACAAGCAGACCTCTCTGTAAAGCTGTCTGTCCCAACATAAAGACAAGCAGACCTCTTTGCAAAGCTGTCTGACCCAACATAAAGACAAGCAGACCTCTTTGCAAAGGCGTCTGACCCAACATAAAGACAAGCAGACCTCTCTATAAAGCTGTCTGTCCCAACAGAAAGACAAGCAGACCTCTTTGCAAAGCTGTCTGTCCCAACAGAAAGACAAGCACACCTCTTTGCAAAGCTGTCTGACCCAACATAAAGACAAGCAGACCTCTCTGCAAAGCTGTCTGTCCCAACAGAAAGACAAGCAGACCTCTCTGCAAAGCTGTCTGACCCAACATAAAGACAAGCAGACCTCTCCGCAAAGCTGTCTGTCCCAGCAGAAAGACAAGCAGACCTCTTTGCAAAGCTGTCTGACCCAACATAAAGACAAGCAGACCTTTCTGCAAAGTTGTCTGACCCAACAGAAAGACAAGCAGACCTCTCTGCAAAGCTGTCTGTCCCAACAGAAAGACAAGCAGACCTCTCTGTAAAGCTGTCTGTCCCAACAGAAAGACAAGCAGACCTCTTTGCAAAGCTGTCTGTCCCAACAGAAAGACAAGCAGACCTCTCTGCAAAGCTGTCTGACCCAACATAAAGACAAGCAGACATCTCTGTAAAGCTGTCTGACCCAACATAAAGACAAGCAGACCTCTTTGCAAAGCTGTCTGACCCAACATAAAGACAAGCAGACCTCTTTGCAAAGGCGTCTGACCCAACATAAAGACAAGCAGACCTCTCTATAAAGCTGTCTGTCCCAACAGAAAGACAAGCAGACCTCTTTGCAAAGCTGTCTGTCCCAACAGAAAGACAAGCACACCTCTTTGCAAAGCTGTCTGACCCAACATAAAGACAAGCAGACCTCTCTGCAAAGCTGTCTGTCCCAACAGAAAGACAAGCAGACCTCTCTGCAAAGCTGTCTGACCCAACATAAAGACAAGCAGACCTCTCCGCAAAGCTGTCTGTCCCAGCAGAAAGACAAGCAGACCTCTTTGCAAAGCTGTCTGACCCAACATAAAGACAAGCAGACCTTTCTGCAAAGTTGTCTGACCCAACAGAAAGACAAGCAGACCTCTCTGCAAAGCTGTCTGTCCCAACAGAAAGACAAGCAGACCTCTCTGTAAAGCTGTCTGTCCCAACAGAAAGACAAGCAGACCTCTTTGCAAAGCTGTCTGTCCCAACAGAAAGACAAGCAGACCTCTCTGCAAAGCTGTCTGACCCAACATAAAGACAAGCAGACATCTCTGTAAAGCTGTCTGTCCCAACAGAAAGACAAGCAGACCTCTTTGCAAAGCTGTCTGACCCAACATAAAGACAAGCAGACCTCTCTGCAAAGCTGTCTGACCCAACATAAAGACAAGCAGACCTCTCTGCAAAGCTGTCTGACCCAACATAAAGACAAGCAGACCTTTCTGCAAAGCTGTCTGAGCCAACATAAAGACAAGCAGACCTCTCTGCAAAGCTGTCTGTCCCAACATAAAGACAAGCAGACCTCTCTGCAAAGCTGTCTGACCCAACATAAAGACAAGCAGACCTCTCTGCAAAGCTGTCTGTCCCAACAGAAAGACAAGCAGACCTCTTTGCAAAGCTGTCTGACCCAACATAAAGACAAGCAGACCTCTTTGCAAAGCTGTCTGGCCCAACATAAAGACAAGCAGACCTTTCTGCAAAGCTGTCTGACCCAACATAAAGACAAGCAGACCTCTCTGCAAAGCTGTCTGTCCCAACAGAAAGACAAGCAGACCTCTTTGCAAAGTTGTCTGACCCAATATAAAGACAAGCAGACCTCTCTGCAAAGCTGTCTGTCCCAACAGAAAGCCAACCAGACCTCTCTGCAAAGCTGTCTGACCCAACATAAAGACAAGCAGACCTCTTTGCAAAGCTGTCTGTCCCAACATAAAGACAAGCAGACCTCTTTGCAAAGCTGTCTGACCCAACATAAAGACAAGCAGACCTCTCTGTAAAGCTGTCTGTCCCAACAGAAGAACAAGCAGACCTCTTTGCAAAGCTGTCTGTCCCAGCAGAAAGACAAGCAGACCTCTCTGCAAAGCTGTCTGTCCCAACAGAAAGACAAGCAGACCTCTCTGTAAAGCTGTCTGTCCCAACAGAAAGAAAAGCAGACCTCTTTGCAAAGCTGTCTGACCCAACATAAAGACAAGTGGACCTCTCTGTAAAGCTGTCTGTCCCAACAGAAAGACAAGCAGACCTCTTTGCAAAGCTGTCTGACCCAACATAAAGACAAGCAGACCTCTCTGTAAAGCTGTCTGTCCCAACATAAAGACAAGCAGACCTCTTTGCAAAGCTGTCTGACCCAACATAAAGACAAGCAGACCTCTTTGCAAAGGCGTCTGACCCAACATAAAGACAAGCAGACCTCTCTATAAAGCTGTCTGTCCCAACAGAAAGACAAGCAGACCTCTTTGCAAAGCTGTCTGTCCCAACAGAAAGACAAGCACACCTCTTTGCAAAGCTGTCTGACCCAACATAAAGACAAGCAGACCTCTCTGCAAAGCTGTCTGTCCCAACAGAAAGACAAGCAGACCTCTCTGCAAAGCTGTCTGACCCAACATAAAGACAAGCAGACCTCTCTGCAAAGCTGTCTGTCCCAGCAGAAAGACAAGCAGACCTCTTTGCAAAGCTGTCTGACCCAACATAAAGACAAGCAGACCTTTCTGCAAAGTTGTCTGACCCAACAGAAAGACAAGCAGACCTCTCTGCAAAGCTGTCTGTCCCAACAGAAAGACAAGCAGACCTCTCTGTAAAGCTGTCTGTCCCAACAGAAAGACAAGCAGACCTCTTTGCAAAGCTGTCTGTCCCAACAGAAAGACAAGCAGACCTCTCTGCAAAGCTGTCTGACCCAACATAAAGACAAGCAGACATCTCTGCAAAGCTGTCTGTCCCAACAGAAAGACAAGCAGACCTCTTTGCAAAGCTGTCTGACCCAACATAAAGACAAGCAGACCTCTCTGCAAAGCTGTCTGACCCAACATAAAGACAAGCAGACCTCTCTGCAAAGCTGTCTGACCCAACATAAAGACAAGCAGACCTTTCTGCAAAGCTGTCTGAGCCAACATAAAGACAAGCAGACCTCTCTGCAAAGCTGTCTGTCCCAACATAAAGACAAGCAGACCTCTCTGCAAAGCTGTCTGACCCAACATAAAGACAAGCAGACCTCTCTGCAAAGCTGTCTGTCCCAACAGAAAGACAAGCAGACCTCATTGCAAAGCTGTCTGACCCAACATAAAGACAAGCAGACCTCTTTGCAAAGCTGTCTGGCCCAACATAAAGACAAGCAGACCTTTCTGCAAAGCTGTCTGACCCAACATAAAGACAAGCAGACCTCTCTGCAAAGCTGTCTGTCCCAACAGAAAGACAAGCAGACCTCTTTGCAAAGTTGTCTGACCCAATATAAAGACAAGCAGACCTCTCTGCAAAGCTGTCTGTCCCAACAGAAAGCCAACCAGACCTCTCTGCAAAGCTGTCTGACCCAACATAAAGACAAGCAGACCTCTCTGCAAAGCTGTCTGTCCCAACATAAAGACAAGCAGACCTCTTTGCAAAGCTGTCTGACCCAACATAAAGACAAGCAGACCTCTCTGCAAAGCTGTCTGTCCCAGCAGAAAGACAAGCAGACCTCTTTGCAAAGCTGTCTGACCCAACATAAAGACAAGCAGACCTTTCTGCAAAGCTGTCTGACCCAACAGAAAGACAAGCAGACCTCTCTGCAAAGCTGTCTGTCCCAACAGAAAGACAAGCAGACCTCTCTGTAAAGCTGTCTGTCCCAACAGAAGAACAAGCAGACCTCTTTGCAAAGCTGTCTGTCCCAGCAGAAAGACAAGCAGACCTCTCTGCAAAGCTGTCTGTCCCAACAGAAAGACAAGCAGACCTCTCTGTAAAGCTGTCTGTCCCAACAGAAAGAAAAGCAGACCTCTTTGCAAAGCTGTCTGACCCAACATAAAGACAAGCAGACCTCTCTGTAAAGCTGTCTGTCCCAACAGAAAGACAAGCAGACCTCTTTGCAAAGCTGTCTGACCCAACAGAAAGACAAGCAGACCTCTCTGTAAAGCTGTCTGTCCCAACATAAAGACAAGCAGACCTCTTTGCAAAGCTGTCTGACCCAACATAAAGACAAGCAGACCTCTCTGCAAAGCTGTCTGACCCAACATAAAGACAAGCAGACCTCTCTGCAAAGCTGTCTGTCCCAACAGAAAGACAAACAGACCTCTCTGTAAAGCTGTCTGTCCCAACAGAAGAACAAGCAGACCTCTTTGCAAAGCTGTCTGTCCCAGCAGAAAGACAAGCAGACCTCTCTGCAAAGCTGTCTGTCCCAACAGAAAGACAAGCAGACCTCTCTGTAAAGCTGTCTGTCCCAACAGAAAGAAAAGCAGACCTCTTTGCAAAGCTGTCTGACCCAACATAAAGACAAGCAGACCTCTCTGTAAAGCTGTCTGTCCCAACAGAAAGACAAGCAGACCTCTTTGCAAAGCTGTCTGACCCAACATAAAGACAAGCAGACCTCTCTGCAAAGCTGTCTGTCCCAACAGAAAGACAAGCAGACCTCTCTGCAAAGCTGTCTGACCCAACATAAAGACAAGCAGACCTCTCTGCAAAGCTGTCTGTCCCAACATAAAGACAAGCAGACCTCTTTGCAAAGCTGTCTGACCCAACATAAAGACAAGCAGACCTCTCTGCAAAGCTGTCTGTCCCAGCAGAAAGAAAAGCAGACCTCTTTGCAAAGCTGTCTGACCCAACATAAAGACAAGCAGAACTTTCTGAAAAGCTGTCCGACCCAACATAAAGACAAGCAGACCTCTCTGCAAAGCTGTCTGTCCCAACATAAAGACAAGCAGACCTCTTTGCAAAGCTGTCTGACCCAACATAAAGACAAGCAGACCTCTCTGCAAAGCTGTCTGTCCCAGCAGAAAGACAAGCAGACCTCTTTGCAAAGCTGTCTGACCCAACATAAAGACAAGCAGACCTCTCTGCAAAGCTGTCTGTCCCAACAGAAAGACAAGCAGACATCTCTGTAAAGCTGTCTGTCCCAACAGAAAGACAAGCAGACCTCTTTGCAAAGCTGTCTGACCCAACATAAAGACAAGCAGACCTCTCTGCAAAGCTGTCTGACCCAACATAAAGACAAGCAGACCTCTCTGCAAAGCTGTCTGACCCAACATAAAGACAAGCAGACCTTTCTGCAAAGCTGTCTGAGCCAACATAAAGACAAGCAGACCTCTCTGCAAAGCTGTCTGTCCCAACATAAAGACAAGCAGACCTCTCTGCAAAGCTGTCTGACCCAACATAAAGACAAGCAGACCTCTCTGCAAAGCTGTCTGTCCCAACAGAAAGACAAGCAGACCTCTTTGCAAAGCTGTCTGACCCAACATAAAGACAAGCAGACCTCTTTGCAAAGCTGTCTGGCCCAACATAAAGACAAGCAGACCTTTCTGCAAAGCAGTCTGACCCAACATAAAGACAAGCAGACCTCTCTGCAAAGCTGTCTGTCCCAACAGAAAGACAAGCAGACCTCTTTGCAAAGTTGTCTGACCCAATATAAAGACAAGCAGACCTCTCTGCAAAGCTGTCTGTCCCAACAGAAAGCCAACCAGACCTCTCTGCAAAGCTGTCTGACCCAACATAAAGACAAGCAGACCTCTCTGCAAAGCTGTCTGTCCCAACATAAAGACAAGCAGACCTCTTTGCAAAGCTGTCTGACCCAACATAAAGACAAGCAGACCTCTCTGCAAAGCTGTCTGTCCCAGCAGAAAGACAAGCAGACCTCTTTGCAAAGCTGTCTGACCCAACATAAAGACAAGCAGACCTCTCTGCAAAGCTGTCTGACCCAACAGAAAGACAAGCAGACCTCTCTGCAAAGCTGTCTGTCCCAACAGAAAGACAAGCAGACCTCTCTGTAAAGCTGTCTGTCCCAACAGAAGAACAAGCAGACCTCTTTGCAAAGCTGTCTGTCCCAGCAGAAAGACAAGCAGACCTCTCTGCAAAGCTGTCTGTCCCAACAGAAAGACAAGCAGACCTCTCTGCAAAGCTGTCTGTCCCAACAGAAAGAAAAGCAGACCTCTTTGCAAAGCTGTCTGACCCAACATAAAGACAAGCAGACCTCTCTGTAAAGCTGTCTGTCCCAACAGAAAGACAAGCAGACCTCTTTGCAAAGCTGTCTGACCCAACATAAAGACAAGCAGACCTCTTTGCAAAGCTGTCTGACCCAACATAAAGACAAGCAGACCTCTTTGCAAAGCTGTCTGGCCCAACATAAAGACAAGCAGACCTTTCTGCAAAGCTGTCTGACCCAACATAAAGACAAGCAGACCTCTCTGCAAAGCTGTCTGTCCCAACAGAAAGACAAGCAGACCTCTTTGCAAAGTTGTCTGACCCAATATAAAGACAAGCAGACCTCTCTGCAAAGCTGTCTGTCCCAACAGAAAGCCAACCAGACCTCTCTGCAAAGCTGTCTGACCCAACATAAAGACAAGCAGACCTCTCTGCAAAGCTGTCTGTCCCAACATAAAGACAAGCAGACCTCTTTGCAAAGCTGTCTGACCCAACATAAAGACAAGCAGACCTCTCTGCAAAGCTGTCTGTCCCAGCAGAAAGACAAGCAGACCTCTTTGCAAAGCTGTCTGACCCAACATAAAGACAAGCAGACCTCTCTGCAAAGCTGTCTGTCCCAACAGAAAGACAAGCAGACCTCTCTGTAAAGCTGTCTGACCCAACATAAAGACAAGCAGACCTCTCTGTAAAGCTGTCTGTCCCAACAGAAAGACAAGCAGACCTCTTTGCAAAGCTGTCTGTCCCAACAGAAAGACAAGCAGACCTCTCTGCAAAGCTGTCTGACCCAACATAAAGACAAGCAGACATCTCTGTAAAGCTGTCTGTCCCAACAGAAAGACAAGCTGACCTCTTTGCAAAGCTGTCTGACCCAACATAAAGACAAGCAGACCTCTCTGCAAAGCTGTCTGACCCAACATAAAGACAAGCAGACCTCTCTGCAAAGCTGTCTGACCCAACATAAAGACAAGCAGACCTTTCTGCAAAGCTGTCTGAGCCAACATAAAGACAAGCAGACCTCTCTGCAAAGCTGTCTGTCCCAACAGAAGAACAAGCAGACCTCTTTGCAAAGCTGTCTGTCCCAGCAGAAAGACAAGCAGACCTCTCTGCAAAGCTGTCTGACCCAACAGAAAGACAAGCACACCTCTCTGTAAAGCTGTCTGTCCCAACAGAAAGAAAAGCAGACCTCTTTGCAAAGCTGTCTGACCCAACATAAAGACAAGCAGACCTCTCTGTAAAGCTGTCTGTCCCAACAGAAAGACAAGCAGACCTCTTTGCAAAGCTGTCTGACCCAACATAAAGACAAGCAGACCTCTCTGCAAAGCTGTCTGTCCCAACAGAAAGACAAGCAGACCTCTCTGCAAAGCTGTCTGACCGAACATAAAGACAAGCAGACCTCTCTGCAAAGCTGTCTGTCCCAATATAAAGACAAGCAGACCTCTTTGCAAAGCTGTCTGACCCAACATAAAGACAAGCAGACCTCTCTGCAAAGCTGTCTGTCCCAACATAAAGACAAGCAGACCTCTCTGCAAAGCTGTCTGTCCCAGCAGAAAGAAAAGCAGACCTCTTTGCAAAGCTGTCTGACCCAACATAAAGACAAGCAGACCTTTCTGAAAAGCTGTCTGACCCAACAGAAAGACAAGCAGACCTCTCTGCAAAGCTGTCTGACCCCACATAAAGACAAGCAGACCTCTCTGCAAAGCTGTCTGACCCAACATAAAGACAAGCAGACCTCTCTGCAAAGCTGTCTGTCCCAACAGAAAGACAAGCAGACCTCTTTGCAAAGCTGTCTGACCCAACATAAAGACAAGCAGACCTCTTTGCAAAGCTGTCTGGCCCAACATAAAGACAAGCAGACCTTTCTGCAAAGCTGTCTGACCCAACATAAAGACAAGCAGACCTCTCTGCAAAGCTGTCTGTCCCAACAGAAAGACAAGCAGACCTCTTTGCAAAGTTGTCTGACCCAATATAAAGACAAGCAGACATCTCTGCAAAGCTGTCTGTCCCAACAGAAAGCCAACCAGACCTCTCTGCAAAGCTGTCTGACCCAACATAAAGACAAGCAGACCTCTCTGCAAAGCTGTCTGTCCCAACATAAAGACAAGCAGACCTCTTTGCAAAGCTGTCTGACCCAACATAAAGACAAGCAGACCTCTCTGCAAAGCTGTCTGTCCCAGCAGAAAGACAAGCAGACCTCTTTGCAAAGCTGTCTGACCCAACATAAAGACAAGCAGACCTTTCTGCAAAGCTGTCTGACCCAACAGAAAGACAAGCAGACCTCTCTGCAAAGCTGTCTGTCCCAACAGAAAGACAAGCAGACCTCTCTGTAAAGCTGTCTGTCCCAACAGAAGAACAAGCAGACCTCTTTGCAAAGCTGTCTGTCCCAGCAGAAAGACAAGCAGACCTCTCTGCAAAGCTGTCTGTCCCAACAGAAAGACAAGCAGACCTCTCTGTAAAGCTGTCTGTCCCAACAGAAAGAAAAGCAGACCTCTTTGCAAAGCTGTCTGACCCAACATAAAGACAAGCAGACCTCTCTGTAAAGCTGTCTGTCCCAACAGAAAGACAAGCAGACCTCTTTGCAAAGCTGTCTGACCCAACATAAAGACAAGCAGACCTCTCTGTAAAGCTGTCTGTCCCAACATAAAGACAAGCAGACCTCTTTGCAAAGCTGTCTGACCCAACATAAAGACAAGCAGACCTCTTTGCAAAGGCGTCTGACCCAACATAAAGACAAGCAGACCTCTCTATAAAGCTGTCTGTCCCAACAGAAAGACAAGCAGACCTCTTTGCAAAGCTGTCTGTCCCAACAGAAAGACAAGCACACCTCTTTGCAAAGCTGTCTGACCCAACATAAAGACAAGCAGACCTCTCTGCAAAGCTGTCTGTCCCAACAGAAAGACAAGCAGACCTCTCTGCAAAGCTGTCTGACCCAACATAAAGACAAGCAGACCTCTCCGCAAAGCTGTCTGTCCCAGCAGAAAGACAAGCAGACCTCTTTGCAAAGCTGTCTGACCCAACATAAAGACAAGCAGACCTTTCTGCAAAGTTGTCTGACCCAACAGAAAGACAAGCAGACCTCTCTGCAAAGCTGTCTGTCCCAACAGAAAGACAAGCAGACCTCTCTGTAAAGCTGTCTGTCCCAACAGAAAGACAAGCAGACCTCTTTGCAAAGCTGTCTGTCCCAACAGAAAGACAAGCAGACCTCTCTGCAAAGCTGTCTGACCCAACATAAAGACAAGCAGACATCTCTGTAAAGCTGTCTGACCCAACATAAAGACAAGCAGACCTCTTTGCAAAGCTGTCTGACCCAACATAAAGACAAGCAGACCTCTTTGCAAAGGCGTCTGACCCAACATAAAGACAAGCAGACCTCTCTATAAAGCTGTCTGTCCCAACAGAAAGACAAGCAGACCTCTTTGCAAAGCTGTCTGTCCCAACAGAAAGACAAGCACACCTCTTTGCAAAGCTGTCTGACCCAACATAAAGACAAGCAGACCTCTCTGCAAAGCTGTCTGTCCCAACAGAAAGACAAGCAGACCTCTCTGCAAAGCTGTCTGACCCAACATAAAGACAAGCAGACCTCTCCGCAAAGCTGTCTGTCCCAGCAGAAAGACAAGCAGACCTCTTTGCAAAGCTGTCTGACCCAACATAAAGACAAGCAGACCTTTCTGCAAAGTTGTCTGACCCAACAGAAAGACAAGCAGACCTCTCTGCAAAGCTGTCTGTCCCAACAGAAAGACAAGCAGACCTCTCTGTAAAGCTGTCTGTCCCAACAGAAAGACAAGCAGACCTCTTTGCAAAGCTGTCTGTCCCAACAGAAAGACAAGCAGACCTCTCTGCAAAGCTGTCTGACCCAACATAAAGACAAGCAGACATCTCTGTAAAGCTGTCTGTCCCAACAGAAAGACAAGCAGACCTCTTTGCAAAGCTGTCTGACCCAACATAAAGACAAGCAGACCTCTCTGCAAAGCTGTCTGACCCAACATAAAGACAAGCAGACCTCTCTGCAAAGCTGTCTGACCCAACATAAAGACAAGCAGACCTTTCTGCAAAGCTGTCTGAGCCAACATAAAGACAAGCAGACCTCTCTGCAAAGCTGTCTGTCCCAACATAAAGACAAGCAGACCTCTCTGCAAAGCTGTCTGACCCAACATAAAGACAAGCAGACCTCTCTGCAAAGCTGTCTGTCCCAACAGAAAGACAAGCAGACCTCTTTGCAAAGCTGTCTGACCCAACATAAAGACAAGCAGACCTCTTTGCAAAGCTGTCTGGCCCAACATAAAGACAAGCAGACCTTTCTGCAAAGCTGTCTGACCCAACATAAAGACAAGCAGACCTCTCTGCAAAGCTGTCTGTCCCAACAGAAAGACAAGCAGACCTCTTTGCAAAGTTGTCTGACCCAATATAAAGACAAGCAGACCTCTCTGCAAAGCTGTCTGTCCCAACAGAAAGCCAACCAGACCTCTCTGCAAAGCTGTCTGACCCAACATAAAGACAAGCAGACCTCTTTGCAAAGCTGTCTGTCCCAACATAAAGACAAGCAGACCTCTTTGCAAAGCTGTCTGACCCAACATAAAGACAAGCAGACCTCTCTGCAAAGCTGTCTGTCCCAGCAGAAAGACAAGCAGACCTCTTTGCAAAGCTGTCTGACCCAACATAAAGACAAGCAGACCTTTCTGCAAAGCTGTCTGACCCAACAGAAAGACAAGCAGACCTCTCTGGAAAGCTGTCTGTCCCAACAGAAAGACAAGCAGACCTCTCTGTAAAGCTGTCTGTCCCAACAGAAGAACAAGCAGACCTCTTTGCAAAGCTGTCTGTCCCAGCAGAAAGACAAGCAGACCTCTCTGCAAAGCTGTCTGTCCCAACAGAAAGACAAGCAGACCTCTCTGCAAAGCTGTCTGTCCCAACAGAAAGACAAGCAGACCTCTCTGTAAAGCTGTCTGTCCCAACAGAAAGAAAAGCAGACCTCTTTGCAAAGCTGTCTGACCCAACATAAAGACAAGCAGACCTCTCTGTAAAGCTGTCTGTCCCAACAGAAAGACAAGCAGACCTCTTTGCAAAGCTGTCTGACCCAACAGAAAGACAAGCAGACCTCTCTGTAAAGCTGTCTGTCCCAACATAAAGACAAGCAGACCTCTTTGCAAAGCTGTCTGACCCAACATAAAGACAAGCAGACCTCTCTGCAAAGCTGTCTGACCCAACATAAAGACAAGCAGACCTCTCTGCAAAGCTGTCTGTCCCAACAGAAAGACAAACAGACCTCTCTGTAAAGCTGTCTGTCCCAACAGAAGAACAAGCAGACCTCTTTGCAAAGCTGTCTGTCCCAGCAGAAAGACAAGCAGACCTCTCTGCAAAGCTGTCTGTCCCAACAGAAAGACAAGCAGACCTCTCTGTAAAGCTGTCTGTCCCAACAGAAAGAAAAGCAGACCTCTTTGCAAAGCTGTCTGACCCAACATAAAGACAAGCAGACCTCTCTGTAAAGCTGTCTGTCCCAACAGAAAGACAAGCAGACCTCTTTGCAAAGCTGTCTGACCCAACATAAAGACAAGCAGACCTCTCTGCAAAGCTGTCTGTCCCAACAGAAAGACAAGCAGACCTCTCTGCAAAGCTGTCTGACCCAACATAAAGACAAGCAGACCTCTCTGCAAAGCTGTCTGTCCCAACATAAAGACAAGCAGACCTCTCTGCAAAGCTGTCTGACCCAACATAAAGACAAGCAGACCTCTCTGCAAAGCTGTCTGTCCCAGCAGAAAGAAAAGCAGACCTCTTTGCAAAGCTGTCTGACCCAACATAAAGACAAGCAGACCTTTCTGAAAAGCTGTCTGACCCAACAGAAAGACAAGCAGACCTCTCTGCAAAGCTGTCTGACCCAACATAAAGACAAGCAGACCTCTCTGCAAAGCTGTCTGACCCAACATAAAGACAAGCAGACCTCTCTGCAAAGCTGTCTGTCCCAACAGAAAGACAAGCAGACCTCTTTGCAAAGCTGTCTGACCCAACATAAAGACAAGCAGACCTCTTTGCAAAGCTGTCTGGCCCAACATAAAGACAAGCAGACCTTTCTGCAAAGCTGTCTGACCCAACATAAAGACAAGCAGACCTCTCTGCAAAGCTGTCTGTCCCAACAGAAAGACAAGCAGACCTCTTTGCAAAGTTGTCTGACCCAATATAAAGACAAGCAGACCTCTCTGCAAAGCTGTCTGTCCCAACAGAAAGCCAACCAGACCTCTCTGCAAAGCTGTCTGACCCAACATAAAGACAAGCAGACCTCTCTGCAAAGCTGTCTGTCCCAACATAAAGACAAGCAGACCTCTTTGCAAAGCTGTCTGACCCAACATAAAGACAAGCAGACCTCTCTGCAAAGCTGTCTGTCCCAGCAGAAAGACAAGCAGACCTCTTTGCAAAGCTGTCTGACCCAACATAAAGACAAGCAGACCTCTCTGCAAAGCTGTCTGTCCCAACAGAAAGACAAGCAGACCTCTCTGTAAAGCTGTCTGTCCCAACAGAAAGACAAGCAGACCTCTTTGCAAAGCTGTCTGTCCCAACAGAAAGACAAGCAGACCTCTCTGCAAAGCTGTCTGACCCAACATAAAGACAAGCAGACATCTCTGTAAAGCTGTCTGTCCCAACAGAAAGACAAGCAGACCTCTTTGCAAAGCTGTCTGACCCAACATAAAGACAAGCAGACCTCTCTGCAAAGCTGTCTGACCCAACATAAAGACAAGCAGACCTCTCTGCAAAGCTGTCTGACCCAACATAAAGACAAGCAGACCTTTCTGCAAAGCTGTCTGAGCCAACATAAAGACAAGCAGACCTCTCTGCAAAGCTGTCTGTCCCAACATAAAGACAAGCAGACCTCTCTGCAAAGCTGTCTGACCCAACATAAAGACAAGCAGACCTCTCTGCAAAGCTGTCTGTCCCAACAGAAAGACAAGCAGACCTCTTTGCAAAGCTGTCTGACCCAACATAAAGACAAGCAGACCTCTTTGCAAAGCTGTCTGGCCCAACATAAAGACAAGCAGACCTTTCTGCAAAGCTGTCTGACCCAACATAAAGACAAGCAGACCTCTCTGCAAAGCTGTCTGTCCCAACAGAAAGACAAGCAGACCTCTTTGCAAAGTTGTCTGACCCAATATAAAGACAAGCAGACCTCTCTGCAAAGCTGTCTGTCCCAACAGAAAGCCAACCAGACCTCTCTGCAAAGCTGTCTGACCCAACATAAAGACAAGCAGACCTCTCTGCAAAGCTGTCTGTCCCAACATAAAGACAAGCAGACCTCTTTGCAAAGCTGTCTGACCCAACATAAAGACAAGCAGACCTCTCTGCAAAGCTGTCTGTCCCAGCAGAAAGACAAGCAGACCTCTTTGCAAAGCTGTCTGACCCAACATAAAGACAAGCAGACCTTTCTGCAAAGCTGTCTGACCCAACAGAAAGACAAGCAGACCTCTCTGCAAAGCTGTCTGTCCCAACAGAAAGACAAGCAGACCTCTCTGTAAAGCTGTCTGTCCCAACAGAAGAACAAGCAGACCTCTTTGCAAAGCTGTCTGTCCCAGCAGAAAGACAAGCAGACCTCTCTGCAATGCTGTCTGTCCCAACAGAAAGACAAGCAGACCTCTCTGTAAAGCTGTCTGTCCCAACAGAAAGAAAAGCAGACCTCTTTGCAAAGCTGTCTGACCCAACATAAAGACAAGCAGACCTCTCTGTAAAGCTGTCTGTCCCAACAGAAAGACAAGCAGACCTCTTTGCAAAGCTGTCTGACCCAACATAAAGACAAGCAGACCTCTCTGTAAAGCTGTCTGTCCCAACATAAAGACAAGCAGACCTCTTTGCAAAGCTGTCTGACCCAACATAAAGACAAGCAGACCTCTCTGCAAAGCTGTCTGACCCAACAGAAAGACAAGCAGACCTCTCTGCAAAGCTGTCTGTCCCAACAGAAAGACAAACAGACCTCTCTGTAAAGCTGTCTGTCCCAACAGAAGAACAAGCAGACCTCTTTGCAAAGCTGTCTGTCCCAGCAGAAAGACAAGCAGACCTCTCTGCAAAGCTGTCTGTCCCAACAGAAAGACAAGCAGACCTCTCTGTAAAGCTGTCTGTCCCAACAGAAAGAAAAGCAGACCTCTTTGCAAAGCTGTCTGACCAAACATAAAGACAAGCAGACCTCTCTGTAAAGCTGTCTGTCCCAACAGAAAGACAAGCAGACCTCTTTGCAAAGCTGTCTGACCCAACATAAAGACAAGCAGACCTCTCTGCAAAGCTGTCTGTCCCAACAGAAAGACAAGCAGACCTCTCTGCAAAGCTGTCTGACCCAACATAAAGACAAGCAGACCTCTCTGCAAAGCTGTCTGTCCCAACATAAAGACAAGCAGACCTCTTTGCAAAGCTGTCTGACCCAACATAAAGACAAGCAGACCTCTGTGCAAAGCTGTCTGTCCCAGCAGAAAGAAAAGCAGACCTCTTTGCAAAGCTGTCTGACCCAACATAAAGACAAGCAGACCTTTCTGAAAAGCTGTCTGACCCAACAGAAAGACAAGCAGACCTCTCTGCAAAGCTGTCTGACCCAACATAAAGACAAGCAGACCTCTCTGCAAAGCTGTCTGACCCAACATAAAGACAAGCAGACCTCTCTGCAAAGCTGTCTGTCCCAACAGAAAGACAAGCAGACCTCTTTGCAAAGCTGTCTGACCCAACATAAAGACAAGCAGACCTCTTTGCAAAGCTGTCTGGCCCAACATAAAGACAAGCAGACCTTTCTGCAAAGCTGTCTGACCCAACATAAAGACAAGCAGACCTCTCTGCAAAGCTGTCTGTCCCAACAGAAAGACAAGCAGACCTCTTTGCAAAGTTGTCTGACCCAATATAAAGACAAGCAGACCTCTCTGCAAAGCTGTCTGTCCCAACAGAAAGCCAACCAGACCTCTCTGCAAAGCTGTCTGACCCAACATAAAGACAAGCAGACCTCTCTGCAAAGCTGTCTGTCCCAACATAAAGACAAGCAGACCTCTTTGCAAAGCTGTCTGACCCAACATAAAGACAAGCAGACCTCTCTGCAAAGCTGTCTGTCCCAGCAGAAAGACAAGCAGACCTCTTTGCAAAGCTGTCTGACCCAACATAAAGACAAGCAGACCTTTCTGCAAAGCTGTCTGACCCAACAGAAAGACAAGCAGACCTCTCTGCAAAGCTGTCTGTCCCAACAGAAAGACAAGCAGACCTCTCTGTAAAGCTGTCTGTCCCAACAGAAGAACAAGCAGACCTCTTTGCAAAGCTGTCTGTCCCAGCAGAAAGACAAGCAGACCTCTCTGCAAAGCTGTCTGTCCCAACAGAAAGACAAGCAGACCTCTCTGTAAAGCTGTCTGTCCCAACAGAAAGAAAAGCAGACCTCTTTGCAAAGCTGTCTGACCCAACATAAAGACAAGCAGACCTCTCTGTAAAGCTGTCTGTCCCAACAGAAAGACAAGCAGACCTCTTTGCAAAGCTGTCTGACCCAACATAAAGACAAGCAGACCTCTCTGTAAAGCTGTCTGTCCCAACATAAAGACAAGCAGACCTCTTTGCAAAGCTGTCTGACCCAACATAAAGACAAGCAGACCTCTCTGCAAAGCTGTCTGACCCAACAGAAAGACAAGCAGACCTCTCTGTAAAGCTGTCTGTCCCAACAGAAGAACAAGCAGACCTCTTTGCAAAGCTGTCTGTCCCAGCAGAAAGACAAGCAGACCTCTCTGCAAAGCTGTCTGTCCCAACAGAAAGACAAGCAGACCTCTCTGTAAAGCTGTCTGTCCCAACAGAAAGAAAAGCAGACCTCTTTGCAAAGCTGTCTGACCCAACATAAAGACAAGCAGACCTCTCTGTAAAGCTGTCTGTCCCAACAGAAAGACAAGCAGACCTCTTTGCAAAGCTGTCTGACCCAACATAAAGACAAGCAGACCTCTCTGCAAAGCTGTCTGTCCCAACAGAAAGACAAGCAGACCTCTCTGCAAAGCTGTCTGACCCAACATAAAGACAAGCAGACCTCTCTGCAAAGCTGTCTGTCCCAACATAAAGACAAGCAGACCTCTTTGCAAAGCTGTCTGACCCAACATAAAGACAAGCAGACCTCTCTGCAAAGCTGTCTGTCCCAGCAGAAAGAAAAGCAGACCTCTTTGCAAAGCTGTCTGACCCAACATAAAGACAAGCAGACCTTTCTGAAAAGCTGTCTGACCCAACAGAAAGACAAGCAGACCTCTCTGCAAAGCTGTCTGTCCCAACAGAAAGACAAGCAGACCTCTCTGTAAAGCTGTCTGTCCCAACAGAAAGACAAACAGACCTCTTTGCAAAGCTGTCTGTCCCAACAGAAAGACAAGCAGACCTCACTGCAAAGCTGTCTGACCCAACATAAAGACAAGCAGACCTCTCTGTAAAGCTGTCTGTCCCAACAGAAAGACAAGCAGACCTCTTTGCAAAGCTGTCTGACCCAACATAAAGACAAGCAGACCTCTCTGCAAAGCTGTCTGACCCAACATAAAGACAAGCAGACCTTTCTGCAAAGCTGTCTGAGCCAACATAAAGACAAGCAGACCTCTCTGCAAAGCTGTCTGTCCCAACAAAAAGACAAGCAGACCTCTCTGCAAAGCTGTCTGACCCAACATAAAGACAAGCAGACCTCTCTGCAAAGCTGTCTGTCCCAACAGAAAGACAAGCAGACCTCTCTGCAAAGCTGTCTGACCCAACATAAAGACAAGCAGACCTCTCTGCAAAGCTGTCTGGCCCAACATAAAGACAAGCAGACCTCTTTGCAAAGCTGTCTGACCCAACATAAAGACAAGCAGACCTCTCTGCAAAGCTGTCTGTCCCAGCAGAAAGACAAGCAGACCTCTTTGCAAAGCTGTCTGACCCAACATAAAGACAAGCAGACCTTTCTGCAAAGCTGTCTGACCCAACAGAAAGACAAGCAGACCTCTCTGCAAAGCTGTCTGTCCCAACATAAAGACAAGCAGACCTCTCTGCAAAGCTGTCTGACCCAACATAAAGACAAGCAGACCTCTCTGCAAAGCTGTCTGTCCCAACAGAAAGACAAGCAGACCTCTCTGCAAAGCTGTCTGACCCAACATAAAGACAAGCAGACCTCTCTGCAAAGCTGTCTGTCCCAACATAAAGACAAGCAGACCTCTTTGCAAAGCTGTCTGACCCAACATAAAGACAAGCAGACCTCTCTGCAAAGCTGTCTGTCCCAGCAGAAAGACAAGCAGACCTCTTTGCAAAGCTGTCTGACCCAACATAAAGACAAGCAGACCTTTCTGCAAAGCTGTCTGACCCAACAGAAAGACAAGCAGACCTCTCTGCAAAGCTGTCTGTCCCAACAGAAAGACAAGCAGACCTCTCTGTAAAGCTGTCTGTCCCAACAGAAAGACAAGCAGACCTCTTTGCAAAGCTGTCTGTCCCAACAGAAAGACAAGCAGACCTCTCTGCAAAGCTGTCTGACCCAACATAAAGACAAGCAGACCTCTCTGTAAAGCTGTCTGTCCCAACAGAAAGACAAGCAGACCTCTCTGCAAAGCTGTCTGACCCAACATAAAGACAATCAGACCTCTCTGCAAAGCTGTCTGTCCCAACAGAAAGACAAGCAGACCTCTCTGTAAAGCTGTCTGACCCAACATAAAGACAAGCAGACCTTTCTGGAAAGCTGTCTGAGCCAACATAAAGACAAGCAGACCCCTCTGCAAAGCTGTCTGTCCCAACATAAAGACAAGCAGACCTCTCTGCAAAGCTGTCTGACCCAACATAAAGACAAGCAGACCTCTCTGCAAAGCTGTCTGTCCCAACAGAAAGACCAGCAGACCTCTTTGCAAAGCTGTCTGACCCAACATAAAGACAAGCAGACCTCTTTGCAAAGCTGTCTAGCCCAACATAAAGACAAGCAGACATTTCTGCAAAGCTGTCTGACCCAACATAAAGACAAGCAGACCTCTCTGCAAAGCTGTCTGTCCCAACAGAAAGACAAGCAGACATCTTTGCAAAGTTGTCTGACCCAATATAAATACAAGCAGACCTCTCTGCAAAGCTGTCTGTCCCAACAGAAAGCCAAGCAGACCTCTTTGCAAAGCTGTCTGACCCAACATAAAGACAAGCAGACCTCTCTGCAAAGCTGTCTGTCCCAACAGAAAGACAAGCAGACCTCTCTGCAAAGCTGTCTGACCCAACAGAAAGACAAGCAGACCTCTTTGCAAAGCTGTCTGACCCAACATAAAGACAAGCAGACCTCTCTGCAAAGCTGTCTGTCCCAACAGAAAGACAAGCAGACCTCTTTGCAAAGCTGTCTGACCCAACATAAAGACAAGCAGATCTCTTTGCAACGCTGTCTGACCCAACAAAAAGACAAGCAGACCTCTCTGCAAAGCTGTTTGTCCCAACATAAAGACAAGCAGACCTCTCTGCAAAGCTGTCTGACCCAACATAAAGACAAGCAGACCTCTCTGCAAAGCTGTCTGACCCAACATAAAGACAAGCAGACCTCTCTGCAAAGCTGTCTGACCCAACATAAAGACAAGCAGACCTCTCTGCAAAGCTGTCTGACCCAACATAAAGACAAGCAGACCTCTTTGCAAAGCTGTCTGACCCAACAGAAAGACAAGCAGACCTCTTTGCAAAGCTGTCTGACCCAACAGAAAGACAAGCAGACCTCTCTGCAAAGCTGTCTGTCCCAACATAAAGACAAGCAGACCTCTCTGCAAAGCTGTCTGACCCAACATAAAGACAAGCAGACCTCTCTGCAAAGCTGTCTGACCCAACATAAAGACAAGCAGACCTCTCTGTAAAGCTGTCTGTCCCAACAGAAAGACAAGCAGACCTCTTTGCAAAGCTGTCTGACCCAACAGAAAGACAAGCAGACCTCTTTGCAAAGCTGTCTGACCCAACATAAAGACAAGCAGACCTCTCTGCAAAGCTGTCTGACCCAACAGAAAGACAAGCAGACCTCTTTGCAAAGCTGTCTGACCCAACATAAATACAAGCAGACCTCTTTGCAAAGCTGTTTCTCCCAACAGAAAGACAAGCAGACCTCTCTGCAAAGCTGTCTGACCCAACAGAAAGACAAGCAGACCTCTTTGCAAAGCTGTCTGACCCAACATAAAGACAAGCAGACCTCTCTGCAAAGCTGTCTTTCCCAACATAAAGACAAGCAGACCTCTCTGCAAAGCTGTCTGACCCAACATAAAGACAAGCAGACCTCTCTGCAAAGCTGTCTGACCCAACATAAAGACAAGCAGACCTCTCTGCAAAGCTGTCTGACCCAACATAAAGACAAGCAGACCTCTCTGCAAAGCTGTCTGACCCAACATAAAGACAAGCAGACCTCTTTGCAAAGCTGTCTGACCCAACAGAAAGACAAGCAGACCTCTTTGCAAAGCTGTCTGACCCAACATAAAGACAAGCAGACCTCTCTGCAAAGCTGTCTGTCCCAACATAAAGACAAGCAGACCTCTTTGCAAAGCTGTCTGACCCAACATAAAGACAAGTAGACCTCTCTGCAAAGCTGTCTGACCCAACAGAAAGACAAGCAGACCTCTTTGCAAAGCTGTCTGACCCAACATAAAGACAAGCAGACCTCTTTGCAAAGCTGTTTCTCCCAACAGAAAGACAAGCAGACCTCTCTGCAAAGCTGTCTGACCCAACATAAAGACAAGCAGACCTCTTTGCAAAGCTGTCTGACCCAACATAAAGACAAGCAGACCTCTCTGCAAAGCTGTCTGTCCCAACATAAAGACAAGCAGACCTCTCTGCAAAGCTGTCTGTCCCAACATAAAGACAAGCAGACCTCTCTGCAAAGCTGTCTGGCCCAACATAAAGACAAGCAGACCTTTCTGCAAAGCTGTCTGACCCAACATAAAGACAAGCAGACCTCTCTGCAAAGCTGTCTGACCCAACATAAAGACAAGCAGACCTCTCTGCAAAGCTGTCTGACCCAACATAAAGACAAGCAGACCTCTTTGCAAAGCTGTCTGACCCAACAGAAAGACAAGCAGACCTCTTTGCAAAGCTGTCTGACCCAACATAAAGACAAGCAGACCTCTCTGCAAAGCTGTCTGTCCCAACATAAAGACAAGCAGACCTCTCTGCAAAGCTGTCTGACCCAACATAAAGACAAGCAGACCTCTCTGCAAAGCTGTCTGACCCAACATAAAGACAAGCAGACCTCTCTGCAAAGCTGTCTGTCCCAACATAAAGACAAGCAGACCTTTCTGCAAAGCTGTCTGTCCCAACAGAAAGACTGAGCTCCAAACGTTTCCAATGTTAAATTATCCTGAGGCGAACTCCTTCCTTTACGCTTTTCTTTTCATCATCGGTCGTCGATTGTTTCAGCTAATTCCACATGTTAAACCTTTCCCTAAGAATCGGAAAGCGGGGGTCCGGGTAGTGCAGCGGTCTATTCCGATGCCTACCAACACGCGGATCTGTGGATCGAATCCCCGTGTTAGCTCCGGCTTGGTTAGGCGTCCCTACAGACAACATTCGCCGTGTCTGCGGGTGGGAAGCCGGGTGTGGCTATGTGTCCTGGTCGCTGCACTAGCGCCTCCTCTGGGAGGCCGGGGCGCCTGTCCGGGAGGGAGGCGGAACTGGGGGGGGAATAGCGTGATCCTCCCACACGCTACGTCCCACCGGCGAAACTCCTCACTGTCAGGTGAAAAGAAGCGGCTGGTGACTCCACACGGAGGAGGCATGTGGTAGTCTGCAGCCCTCCCCGAATCAGCAGAGGGGGTGGAGCAGAGACCGGGACGGCTCGGAAGAGTGGGGTGATTGGCCGGATACAACTGGGAGGAATCTGCTGAAATCAAGCAGAGGTGGGACAGCTGCACCTTTTAAAGCTACAATATATAAGTCTACCGACTCGAACAAGTATATATATATATATATATATATATATATATATATATATATATATATATACATATATATATATATATATATATATATATATATAACACGCCCATAGGTAATCTATTAATAGTCAAAGCAAAGTAGTGCTCCCACCCACAAAAAAAATGGTATTAGTCGTTTATTTTCATGTTTAAAAGAAATGGGCAACCCTGCAGGTTCCGTTATGTTTTGGTCCGGGTGTTCCCCGCGTCTGCGTGGCTGCGCTCGCGGCCCATTACATTTGGATCCATCCAAAATAAAACGTTTAGCGGGCCGATAAGCCAAACGTTCCTACGTGGGACTCAGTCCGCCAGAACCATAACGGATGTTGTTGAAAAAGTAAACGGGCCACACCACTTTTCCAGTGAGTGCAACACTTTGTGTACAGTTGCTGAGGAAGCTGAAGTAGACACGCTTACATGCAGCACCTTTAACACAGTACAGACTCACAAACTCTTCCTCTTCCTCTTCATCATCAGGGATCAGGAACACTGTACTGTCGTTTCTTTCGTGTGCTTGCGGACACGAAAGAAACGACATTCCGTTTCCCCAGCCCACAGCAGTGCGACACAGTCCAAACCCTCCACTGTCCAGGAGAACGAACACCAGCCAGGATGACTGTGGGAACTGCCGGTCTGCATGGGCTAGCAGCTAGCTTAGCCTGCCCCACTTCCGCGTCCTGTCAGACCGCCCTCGGTGTTTCCTCTTCGGGCGCAGCTCCGGTAGGGCCGTGGTCCCTGCGCCCACCGGAAGTAGTTGACCAAGCTCTCCCAGCCGATACAACGCCAGCTCTCCCAGCCAGACACCTTCGACACACCTCCCCGCACTCCACACGACGACACCAAAACAGTCAATGCCAGGCAAGGCCGCTGCCAGACCGCCCTCGGTATTATCGGAGCTGCCGGTCTGCATGGGCTATATCAATATTGTAGCGAATTAGGAGGGCAGCCCGGGAACCGCCACAGCCAAAGGGTCCGACCCGTTAGCCAAGGGCTACCGAACCTATTCATCCATGATCGTTACATTGCCCCCTTCCTTCGGGATTTGCGTCCCCCGCGAATTGCCACAGCAAGGGCGCGAACTTGGGGCTCCCGCACCGCGGGCGACAACGTTAACCAGTCGACTAAAGGGTCCGACCCGTCAGCCAAGGGCCAACGTGTCTACTTATCCGTGATCGTTACAATATCATCATCTGACTATGCGTCTAAAGGTGGATTTAAGATTGTATTGATGACTTCCAGCATCTAGCAGCGCTGCTGAGCTCTTGGTTCCTCAGGGAGGCTACTGCATCTGCTTAGCTTGTAAGGCTAAAGATCATGGCGCCTTTGTCGTCAGGGCTCTATTTTGCAAATTTGCAAGCGTTTATATTTTTTCCACTTGTTAGTTCCAGGGTCACGTTACTTACCTTCTTGCTGTTTGTAAATATCTGTGATTCTATATGCTTTTGTGCATATTGGTCTCCCTCCTTCACTACGTCGTGTTATGCCCTTTGTGTGTTATGTCAGCTTCATACAAAGTCGTGTTCTTTGTGCAAACTTGCCTGTTGAACAATAAGAATATGAAGTTGAACTTTAACTTGTCTGTTATTTATTGATTCTGTGGGTCTGCGTTGTTCTAGTACTTGTGCTTGTTTTTGTTGAGCAGTGATATATTTCTATTGTTTACACTGCTTTGTTTTGAAAAATACCTATAAATGAGAATTACTTTGATGAGCAATAGTACTAGTAGCATGCCAATTATGCGCTACACTGCTCCAGAGTGTAATTCTAGAGTTGCTCAGGATAGCTGTTTTTCTACCATGCGGCTTAACAGAATGAATACAATGGACATGTGCAGCTTATAGATGACAATTCTGCTCAAGTTACAACAGTCAGTGGTTCTACAAGGGAAAATGGCTGGAATTTAATTCACCGCTATAACTGGGCATACTGCAAATCCCCCCCTGAGTATTTGTTTGCAAAAGAATTTTGATGACTCCCCTCGACCACGCCAGTATAGTTCTATGCATATACACTGCTTTCTTCCACGCTCTGAGTGAAGTGGTAACACCAACATGAAGCGCTGTTAACCTGTATTCTTGTTACCATGCTGCCTCATTGCTACCACAGGTCTCATCTCTGAGAATCTCAGACTCAGTGGCATCACCTAGTTTAAATAGAAGTCAAGTACATGTAGCCCTTGGTTCTGCAGGCCGGCTGCCTAGCCCTGTATTGTTGCCTCCTCCCTGGCTCCCTCTGCGTTGTGTTATTTGATTGGTGCGGTTGGAGTCAGGAGAAAACAGACAGGAGTCGGCGTTCTTCGGTCCGAGCAGTGCAGACTTTATCTTCTCTTGGCTGTCTTTCGTCACCTTTAACATATCAAAAACGTTGTGACCTAAAATGGCCACCACGACCAACGACGGCAGCCCAAACAGCTGTTCAACCAGGCATATCAACAAACTGAGCGCCCCCCAGTGGCTACTCTCAGATTACATTGTGAATTGACTTCTTTTTAACTTTGGATATACACAGGAGCCCTGTATTTTGGGAGTGAAGAGTTCTAGATGGAATGCACCGTTTAAGGAGACCAGACAGGTAAGAAGTGGCAAGCCCATTTAGAATTTTATAAGTCAATTGAAGCACCTTGGAGTCTGACCTAATACGGATAGGAAGCCAACGAAAGGAGGCAAGGATTGGTATTATATGGTCAAATTTTCTAGTTTTAGTTAGGATTCTAGCTACTGCATTTTTAACCATCTGAAGACTATTAATACTAGCACGTGGCAGACCTGAAAACAGAACATCATAGTAATCAAGTCTGGATGAAACTAAGGAATGTATTAGAGTCTCTGCATCAGCCATGGACAGGAAAGATTGAATTTTAGCTGTTATGTAAGTGAAAAAAGGCAGCCTTGGTGATTTCTTTAATGTGCTTATCAAAGGAAAGGCTGGGATCAAACGTAACACCAAGATTTATGGTTAACACACTTTTTGAAATCAGATTTGTTGATTGTTGTTACTACTTGATTAAATTGGCGTCTGTGTCGAGCAGGTCCACTGACCAGTACCTCAGTTTTATCCGAATTTAAAAGTGGGAAATTTAGTGACATCCAATTTTTCAAAGCAGCCAAGCAGGCCTCTAAATTAGTTATTTGAGTATGATCATCAGCTCTTATAGGCACATACAGCTGAGTATCATCCGCATAGCAATGGAAATTTATTTCATGACTGCGTATAATTTGGCCAAGTGGTGAAATATAAAGAGAGAAAAGTAGAGGGTCAAGAACCGAGCCCTGGGGTATGCCATATTTAATATAAGACAATTTTGATGGAATGTTATTATAGCAGACAAAATATTTTCTTCCAGATAAGTAAGAGTTAAACCAAGAGAGAGCAAAGCCAGAGACACCAAAATTACAATTTATTATGTCTAATAGTAAACAGTGATCAATGGCGTCAAAGGCTGCGCTGAAGTCTAGTAGTAGAAGCATAGAAGTGGAGTCGGAGTCCGTAGCTAGTAGAAGATCGTTCACCACTCTGGACAGAGCAGTTTCAGTAGAGGGACAGACACTGAAAGCCGACTGAAAAGGTTCATATAGATAGTTTTCTTCTATATGGATCGTACGTTGTTGATACACAACTCTCATACTTTTGAAACGAATGGAAGATTAGAGACTAGTCGATAGTTATTAAAAGACCTTGGATCGAGGTGCGGGCTCCTAAGTAGAGGTTTAACCACAGCTGTCTTAAAACTGCTGGGAACAGTGTCAGTAGTAATTGATAAATTAACAATGTCCAGTATTGACCAGTATTGAGTCTCAGGAAAGGCCAGAGGTCTTCAAAAAGTTTTGCTAGTAAAGGGTCAAGTAGGCAAGTAGTTGGTTTAGAAACTGACACAAGCTTAGTCAAATTATCAAGAGAGATAGTCTCAAAAACCGTAATAACAGGGACTCTCACTGACTCATTGTATAGATATGACTTCGGTAAAACAGGAGTAGCTGGAGATGAACTAATTTTGTCTATGATCTCATCAACCTTATTACAGAAAAAGTCTGGAAACTCATGGGCTGTGAATGGTGAGCAGCTAATAGACGGCTGCTTTTTACTAAATTTAATGACAGTGTAAGAGAAATCTGGTATTATGTTTATTAATATTGATTAAGTAAGAGAGATTCACAGCAACGATTGTATTTCAATAAACACTCATGCCAAGATAGTTAAAAAACTGCCAATTTTGATTTCTTTGCCATTTACATTTCAGTCTCCTGCAGACCCACTTAAGAGCACACATTAAACCAGGGGATAGGCCTCTTTAGTCGCCTAGCTCTGGTAGTGAGAGGTGCAACTGAATCGAGGAGACTAGAGAGGGCCACATTTAAGTCGCTAGTGAAATTTTCAACAGAGTCATTTACCACAGTGAAAGGAGCCAAGACTGCAGGCAGCTGCTGGCCAAATGCAGCTACAGTGGAGGGACCAATGTGGAGAGTGGCAATTACATCTGTGCTGACATTAACTGGCCAGGCCAATAATGCTTCAAATTTGATGAGAAAATGATCAGACACAGCAGATGTTATTGGCAAGACATTCAGATCAGAAACAGCTATTCCTTTAGATAAAACCAAATCAAGGGTGTTACCACTGCAATGTCGACTCGAACAAACTACGCAAACCCAAAAGTATCAACTAGTGCCAGAAAGGCTTTACTTAGAGGATCAGCAGTGTTATTCAGATGAATATTGAAATCACCTAGAATTAGAATCTCATCAGAATGAATAAACCTGAGACAAATTCTCCAAATTCTTCAAGAAATAGTAAGAGCCAAGAGGTCGATAGTATCACAATCTAACTCAGCAGAGTCTGTTCATGGCTGATGCAGATGGATGTAGAATAAAAGCCCCAAAAGATTAGAATTTAGATCCAAGTTTAAAAGTTAAATTGAAAATACACACATTGAAAATATAAACACACACACACACACACACACACACACACACACATACATATAATATATATAAAGGCAACACCCCCGCCTTGTTTATTTGCCCGAGCTACATGGGCACAGTCAGGATGGGAAGCTTCATTTAAGGGAAGGAAAACATTTGGTTTCAGCCATGTTTGACATAACCCAGTCATATCAAAACTATGTTCAGGAATCAGATCATTTATTAGTAAGGCTTTGGTAGACAATGATCTGATATTTATGAAACCAAATTTAAGTGACTTGTTGAAGTGATCTGTAGTAGGCAGAGCTTCAGAGCTACCAAATACATGAAATACTAATTGGAAGTAGACTTGCAAACCATCCAGCGGCTCGGGAAGGGGAAGCAGGGCTTGACAGGCTGTATTCATCCGGGGAGGGGGGCTGTTGACCCGGACTGGGGATGTTGTTGAGCGGTGGAAGGAACACTTTGGAGAGCTCATGAACCCGGCTAACATGTCCTCGGTGCAGGAGGTAGAGTCTGAAGACTCAGGGGAAACCCCACCCAAAGCTCCTTGGTGGCAAGGCGCCGGGTGCGGATGAGATTTGCCCTGAGATGCTGAAGGCTCTGGACATTGTTGGGCTGTCTTGGTTGACACGCCTCTTCAGTGTCACGTGGAGGTCGGGGACAGTACCAATGGAGTGGCAGACTGGGGTGGTGGTTCCCATATTCAAAAAGGGGGACCGGAGGGTGTGCTCCAATTATCAGGGCTTCACATTGCTCAGCTTCCCTGGGAAAGTCTACTCTAGGGTGCTCGAAAGGAGGCTCCGACCGATTGTCGAACCTCGGATCCAGGAGGAACAATGCAGATTCCATCCTGGCTGTGGAACAACGGACCAACTCTTTACCCTTGTGGAAGTGCTGAAGGGGCCATGGGAGTTTGACCAGCCAGTCTACATGTGTTTTGTGGACTTGGAGAAGGCTTACGACCATGTACCCCGGGGCACTCTGTGGGGGGTACTGCGGGAGTATGGGGTACCGGGGCAGTTGCTACAAGCCATCTGGTCCTTGTGTAACCAAAGTGAGAGCTGTGTCCGCATTCTCTGCACAAAGTCAAACACGTTTTCGGTGGGTGTCGGACTCCGCCAAGGTTGTCCCTAGTCTCCGATTCTGTTTGTGATATTCATGGACAGGATCTCAAGGTGCAGCCAAGGTGAGGAGTGTGTCCGTTTTGGGAACCTCAGAATTGCATCTCTGCTCTTCGCAGATGATGTGGTTTTGTTGGCTTCATCAGAACGCGACCTCCAGCGCACACTGGGGCGGTTTGCAGCTGAGTGTGAAATGGCTGGGATAAGGGTCAGCACCTCCAAGTCTAGGAGGAGACCCCGGGGTAGACCCAGAACTCGCTGGAGGGACTACATCTCCAATCTGGCCTGGGAATGCCTTGGGACCCCCAGGAGGAGCTGGAGGGCGTTGCTTGGGAGAGGAACATCTGGAGTGCCCTACTAAGCTTGCTGCCACCACGACCTGACCCCGGAAAAGCAGCTGAAGATGAGATGAGATGAAGTAGACACATTAGTTGACAATTTTGAGGACCTACACTATGAATGATGTGTGGTCACACTTTTGATAACATTAGCTGTTTGGTTTGCAGATTATTAGGTGGTTTGTTACACATTTCACCATCACCAGAGGTAGGAATGGTTATTAGATTATTGTGATTCACACATTTAGGAGAGGAGAGCTTGCGAGCAACACAGAAAGGTAGAGAGACAGTCTCAATGTTATAGACCAAGCTGTGAAATTCCCTAACTACACATATTAACTGAACTAGCTGACTCTAGATTTAAACCTAACAGGCTCTCTAATATCCGCAACCTGCTGAATAAGTCCCAAGTGTCAAGCTAAACGTAGACAGCTATCTATATTGCCATATAAAAGTGCGGCGCCATCCTTAGTTGGGTGGATGTCGTCAACTTTCAGCAGGTAAGGGCGGCCCCAGAAAGACGGCCAGTTAGCAACAAAGCCGAATCCCTGCTCATTACAGTAATGAGCCAGCCAGCGGGTCATCGAGGTGAGCCTACTGTACATCTCATCATCACCCCTCGCAGGTAAGGGACCACAGACAATTAATCTATGCCGACATATCTTTCTGGCAAACTCAAGCTTTCTGACTATGCTGGCTGTTGTGATCTCTGATTGCTTCATCCTAGCATTATTGGTGCCGATATGAATAACAATGTTGCTGAAAGTAGTGGTGCTGTGTGCCTGGGTTCCCTGGCTCTCCCTCCGTGATGCCAGCACCCTAAGATTAGCCTCTATGTCGGAGACTCTGGCCCCGGGTAAACAGTGAACCAAGGCTGGCGAAGCTAATCTGATACTGCGGGTAATGGAGTCTCCTATCACTAGCGTGCGTTGCTTTACTCTGTCGACAGGAGCGGCAGAGGCATGCTGGCTGTTAAGACTACCAACAGGGCTGGTGAGGGGCGAAAACCGGTATGCAGTCGGGAGAGGTGACTGCAGACCAGGCCACATGACCGGTGGCTTGCTCTTGCGAGCCTTCCCACGCCGGTAAACAGAGACAAACTCAGCCGCATCTGCCGACGAGGCTGAGCTAGTGCTAACAATAGCAGGCCTGCTGTCAGGCTCGGGGCTACTGAGCTAGTGCTAACGATAGCAAGCCTGCTGTCAGGCCCGGGGCTACTGAGCTAGTGCTAACATTAGCAGGTCTGCTGTCAGGCCCGGGGCTACTGAGCTAGTGCTAACAATAGCAGGCCTGCCGTCAGGCCCGGGGCTACTGAGCTAGTGCTAACATTAGCAGGTCTGCTGTCAGGCCCGGGGCTACTGAGCTAGTGCTAACAATAGCAGGTCTGCCGTCAGGCCCGGGGCTACTGAGCTAGTGCTAACAATAGCAGGTCTGCCGTCAGGCCCGGGGCTACTGAGCTAGTGCTAACAATAGCAGGCCTGCCGTCAGGCCCGGGGCTACTGAGCTAGTGCTAACATTAGCAGGTCTGCCGTCAGGCCCGGGTCTACTGAGCTAGTGCTAACATTAGCAGGTCTGCCGTCAGGCCCGGGTCTACTGAGCTAGTGCTAACAATAGCAGGTCTGCCGTCAGGCCCGGGTCTACTGAGCTAGTGCTAACAATAGCAGGTCTGCCGTCAGGCCGGGTCTACTGAGCTAGTGGTAACAATAGCAGGCCTGCCGTCAGGCCCGGGGCTACTGAGCTAGTGCTAACAATAGCAGGTCTGCCGTCAGGCCCGGGGCTACTGAGCTAGTGGTAACAATAGCAGGTCTGCCGGCAGGCCCGGGGCTACTGAGCTAGTGCTAACATTAGCAGGCCTGCCGTCAGGCCCGGGGCTAAGGCTATCTGGAGTGCCCGTCACATCTAACGTAATCCTGGCCGAAAGCAGCTGCTCTAACTCATGGACACGTCTCTCTAGTGGAGACAACCTGTCTGTAACTGCAGAACAGTCACCACACACCACCGTTTAAACGAGGCTGCCTACAGAGCTAACTGCTAAGCTAGGCTAAGCTCGAAGCTAGTAACAAACTAGGAACGATAGCGATAAGTGGGCTAAGCACAGAATATAGCGAAATCAGTAGAACAAATGAAGAGGTCAGGGCAGAATATAGAGGAGGGAGAGTAAGAATAAACAGCAGTTATCGATCTCACGAAGGCGGAAGGCGGGAACAGCTGGAGCGACGAGAGAAGGTCTGTAGACGTCTCTCATGAAACAGAAACAAAATAAGTTCTTTTGTGTTAAATCACTCCTCTTAATTCGTCAATGTACAAAGGATAATGTAGATGTCTGAGCCTTGTACAAGGTCCGGCGACCCACATCACCTCCAGGACAGCCGGTGTTAATGTCGTCACAGCAGACACACTTTCTGAACATTAGTCACATGTTATGGCAGGAGTCAAGGGACCGACGTATGGTGGCTTAGGACCAACATCTAGGGTTACATCCTGCCGGCTTGCTGCCGGGATTCTCCCTTTCGAGTCATAATATCTGTCACAACCTGGAGTTCCTCTTTGTGTCTGCCTCTCATTGTGTTTTCGCCTGTTTAATTGATGAACATGTTTGATCTGCAGCTCCAGTGAGCTGGTGAATGTGACCCAGGTTATATTGTAGCGAATTCGGGGGCAGCCCGGGCACCGCCGCAGCCGCGACGCGAACCCGGGTCTTCCGCACTACGGGCGACTACGTTAACCAGTCGACTCAAGGGTCCGACCCGTTTGCCAAAGGCTAACGAGTGTGTTTATCCGAGCACGTTACAGTGTTCATACAGACAGTCCGCGTGATGGTAAGAACACTGAGCTGAATGGTATTATGTAAATGACCTGGCATGAGCTGACTCACGTTATCATATGCACCCTCAATATTAGCTGACTTGTCAGCTCTAGTAACAACTTCATCAGGCAACTAAACACGAGTGCCCGTTTCTATTATAACAAATAAAAATGGCGGCGTCCTGGTAGCGCAGCGGTCTATTCCATTGCGTACCAATACGGGGGGGGCTTCGGTTCGAATCCCCGTGTTACCTCCGGCTTGGTCGGGCGTCCCTACAGACACAACTGGCCGTGTCTGCGGGTGGGAAGCCGGATGTGGGTGTGTGTCCTGGTCACTGCACTAGCGCCTCCTCTGGTCGATCGTGTGCCTGTTCGGGGGACAGGGGGGAATAGCGTGATCCTCCCACGCGCTACATCCCCCTGGTGAAACTCCTCACTGTCAGGTGAAAAGAAGCGGCTGGTGACTCCACATGTATGGGAGGAGGCATGTGGTAGTCTGCAGCCCTCCCCGGATCGGCAGAGGGGGTGGAGCAGAGAGCGGGACGGCTTGGAAGAGTGGGGTAATTGGCCAAGTACAATTGGGGAGAAAAAGGGAGAAACCCCCCCCCAAAAAAAAACAAAACAAAATAAATAAATAAACTGCTGAAAGTAAGAATGGCAAGTTACCTTTGGACACCACAAGCCACCGCGCCCCCTTTGTTGGCAGAATGTAAAAACTCCGTTTCTGGTCTTCGTGGTAGCGTGTGAGTGCTGCGCGAGGCTAATGTTTTCTTCAGTGATGCAGAGTACATGCCATAGCGATGTAATGGAGTTTTCTGGGCTGTATTTGATAGCATTACCTCATGCATAAGCCCGTCAGCCAGCGGTGCGTCCTCAGTGTGGATGAAATCACCATGCAATTAGAGGTCCTCTGAACTCGGTGTGATCGGCCTGCGAGTGTACTTATGCATATTTTAACTGTTAATTGTTAACGTGTTATGAAAATATGGTGGCTTCAAAGTGCTGTGGAAACACGCGGTCCTCCCCTGGCTCGTGGTTGAACTCGATAGTTGCAGCCAATAATACAAATAAGACATTAATATAGCTGACCCACTGTAATAACACTGTAAGAACCTATAATCTCTCCCTGGACACATATCTGAGCCCCCCCCCCCCCACACACACACACACACACAGTCCTTGGTCCAAGTGTAGTGTCTCCAGATGTTGCTGGTTGCCTCTCAGGCGGGTGGGAGTGGGGGTAACTGTGCATGGCTGACGGCCTGCCTGCTCGTCTCTCTTGGCTCCGAGCACATTCCTAAATCACCATGTAATCTAAAACCCTGTTTTCATTGTGGACTCACTGCCACCGCCGCCATGTTTCTGCCCCTCCGCCTGCACCGGGCCTGCACCGGGCCTGCACCAGCCTGCACCAGCCTGCTGCTGCTGAGACGCAGGCATAACCTGGCCATTCACATGACACCACACCGGGCCTGCACAGAGCAGGGAGGTGGAGCACTCGGAGGGAGGTTCTGAATCTTAAGTGTGTGAAGACAAACAAGAAGTGAGCAGGAAATAACTTCTTTTGTTGTTGGTGTTTTTGTTTTATCACCCTGTGACTTGAACACAGCAAAGGCCGCCAGTGAATTCCAGCCTTTAGGTTTACGGTCGCTGACACCAGAACTTCAGGCTCCAGTCCAGGTGTGCCATGTTAGCATGAGTCACAGAGGGTACAAGAAAAGCCCAAAACACCACCATGTAGAGGTACTTTCTGTGATTCTGCTGGAATCTCCACTCTGGTGTTTATTTTGTGACTTCCAGGAGAAAAGCAAAGCAAAGCAAAGCAAAGCAAAGCAAAGCAAACAAGATGAACAGGTGTAAATGGGAAGGTGATGGACGCGCGGCAGCTTTGCTGACCTCTGCCATTGTGGACCGTGTTCATGTCCTCTGCAAACACCGCACACATGGCTGCAGCCTGCAAGGCTGAGCAGAGTCTGATGGGGGGGGGGCAACAGGTACGTCAACACCTGGTCCACCACTTTTATGACTTCTATTCTGTTCTACTCTATTCTATTCTATTCTATTCTATTCTACTCTGCCCTATGATGGCCTGGCGGCCTGTCCAGGGTGTCTCCCCACCTGCCGCCCAATGACTGCTGGGCTAGGCTCCAGCATCCCCGTGACCCTGAGAGCAGGATGCGCAGTTCAGCTAATGGATGCATGGATATACTCTTCTCTATTGTAATTTACTCTATTCTATTCTATTCTACTCTATTCTACTCTACTCTACTCTATTCTACTCTATTCTGCTGTACTTTAGTCTACTTTATTCTGTTCTGTTCTATTCTACATTACTTTATTCTATTCTATTCTATTCTATTCTATTGCTATCTTTGTTTAGATGCATTTGTCCTCATTGATGTTGCTGACACAGTAATTTAACTCCACGTGTTTAACGGCTCTCTCAAGGTCTTGATGCTCAATGATCCAGGTAAGAAAACCAAAGAAGGTTGAATCATCTGGACACAACGTTTCCTGACAGATACGTTTCATCATCATCTAAGTGACCTCTTCAGTCTCACCTGACTGCAGGTACCCCCACCCTTATAAACAATACAGTGGCATGACGACCCAAGCCAACGACCACTTTCATATGCAAATACAGGTGTGACCTTTAACTAGAGTTAATATGGCCGGTTCAGGGATGGTCGTTCCCTCTTCACATAGAAGGCCTCTCTGACTCCCCGTTCAAACCAGCATTCCTCCCCATCCGCATCCTTGAAAGAGTGGCCACTGGCCTGTAGATGGTGTAGACTGTGGAGTCCTGGTCTGACGTGGTAGTTCTTCTGTGTTGTACCATCCTCTTGGCCAGCGTCTGCTTGGTTTCCCCGATGCAAGTCACGGCAGTCCTCCTGGCACTTCACAGCGTACACTATATTGCTCTGTTTGTGCCAGGGGGACCCGGTCCTTGGGGTGGACCAATTTCTGGCGCAGCGTGTTTTGGGATTTGAAAGCAACTGAGACGCGGTGTTTGGAAAATACATGGTTAGCACTGTCCCCTCACAGCAAGAAGGTCCTTGGTTCAAAACCCGGGGTAGTCCAACCTTGGGGGTCATCCCAGGTTGTCCTCTGTGTGGAGTTTGCATGTTCTCCCCGTGTCTGTGGTGGGTTTCCTCCGGGTGCTCCGGTTTCCTCCCACCATCATAAAGACATGCATGTTAGGGTTAAAACTCCTGTCTGTGACCCTGAGCAAGGCATGGCAAGACGAATTGGAGTTGGTCCCCGGGTGATGTACAGTGGCTGCCCACCGCTCCTAGCTACACAGCTAGGATGGGTTAGATGCAGAGAGGAATTTCTCTACGGGATCAATTCTTCCCTCTTCGATCGGCTGGGGCACAGTTTGGGCATCTCCCTGGCTTTGACAAACACCCAGTTAGGATAACCACACTTAGCTAAGGCCTGTTTAATGTGGGGTGTCTCCCCTTCCCCGGCCTTCCACTGTCTCCTGGTCTGTCTCCTGGTCTGTTCTGCACATACATAAACAGTCAGTACATCACTATACTTCACCTCAGCATCCCTCTGACTGTTTTACCTTCTCCTATTCCCTTTTATTTCTAACAGTAACTGCACGTGGTTTAAGGCAGCAGAGATATACAGGTGATACTCTGGCAAGCAGCAGAGGTATACAGGTGATACTCTGGCAAGCAGCAGAGGTATACAGGTGATACTCTGCAGGCAGCAGAGATATACAGGTGATACTCTGCAGGCAGGTAATACTCTGCAGGCAGCAGAGGTATACAGGTGATACTCTGCAGGCAGGTGATACTCTGCAGGCAGCAGAGGTATACAGGTGATACTCTGCAGGTAGCAGAGATATGCAGGTGATACTCTGCAGGCAGCAGAGATATGCAGGTGATACTCTGCAGGCAGCAGAGGTATACAGGTGATACTCTGCAGGCAGCAGAGATATAAAGGTGATACTCTGCAGGCAGCAGAGATATACAGGTGATACTCTGCAGGTAGCAGAGATATGCAGGTGATACTCTGCAGGCAGCAGAGATATGCAGGTGATACTCTGCAGGCAGGAGAGGTATGCAGGTGATACTCTGCAAGCAGCAGAGATATACAGGAGAAACTCTGCAGGCAGCAGAGGTATACAGGTGATACTCTGCAGGCAGCAGAGATATACAGGTGATACTCTGCAGGCAGGTGATACTCTGCAGGCAGCAGAGATATGCAGGTGATACTCTGGCAAGCAGCAGAGGTATACAGGTGATACTCTGCAGGCAGCAGAGGTATAC